>NW_006408547.1:25474407-25474945 GCF_000296735.1 Chrysochloris asiatica | reverse complement strand
TGGAAAATTTGGACTTGGTGATAGAAATGATGCTGGAGAACGAATGATAGATTTCTGCAAAACAAATGATTTGTTTTTTTTCAAATACCTTCTTTAGACAGCATAACAGATGACTATACACATGGACCTCACCAGATGGATCACATAGAAATCAGATACTCATGGAGGTAGTAACTCTAAATACCAACAGAGGGAAGTAGTCTTCACATCAAGTATCAATGCTATGCCTTCTACAGGTTATCTACAGGGTAGATAGGGACGAGCAACTTAGACATTGGCTACCTAAAATGAGGCGGTGATAGAGGCATGAAGTGACTGGCTTACAAGGTTTCAACAGGGAGTATCGTTTAAAAGTGTGTGGGGGCAGAAAGAGAGCCCACTGAATAGTTTTCATCATGTCTAGATGGGTCTGGTGAAAAGAGATGGGGATAAGATTCTTTTGCTTCAATAGTGAATAATTGTCGTCATGAATAATTGCCACTGTCACAATTGTTAAGGTAGAAGTTTTGTAACAAAAACAGGGGAGTGGTTAATCTTA
>NW_006408547.1:25460898-25473930 GCF_000296735.1 Chrysochloris asiatica | reverse complement strand
GAGTCTTTATACATTTTGAAGTCTATTTGTTACAACATCTTTCATTACCGCAAATAATGATGAGGATCAAAGCCTTTAACATACATGGTGGTGGTAGTGTGCTGTGGAGTCAGTTCCAACTCATAGCGACCCTCTATAGGGTTTCTGAGGCTGTAACTCTTTACGGGAGCAGAAAGTCTCATCTTTCTCCCATAGAACTGCTGGTAGTTTCAAACTGCTGACCTTAGGATTAGCAGCTCAACTTGTAACAACTACGCTTCCAGAGAATATGATTTCCAATCTAAAATTTTACATCACATTTTCTATCCAGAATGATGATAGAATGAAAGCATTTAGAACATAGAGAGACAAACACAAATTAGCAAACAAAAACCTCACCTGCCTCTGTTCTTGGAAAGTTCCTGCAAGGTGTGCTTTCTCAAATTGAGAATGTAAATCAAGACGTAGGAAGATATGGGGTGCAGGAAAAGGATATTCGGCACCAGAGACCCACACCAGAGAGCAGAAATTCCAGCAGGAAGCAGTAAGATGAGGGGATGCAGGTAGGACTGCTTCAGAGGAAACAGAATGTAATGATGAGTCTCTGAGAGAGATGCGTTTGAGAAGGATTTGTTGATGTGACTTGACATCTGATGGAGCATCTGGAAAGAAAATAACTACCAATATCAAGAAAACTTAAGTGGCAGTGAAAACAGGGCAGTTACTAACTCTGACAATTGTAGGAGAACGAGAAAATAATCATAATTCATGATGTTATTCAATAAAAAATGAAACCAGCAATCGCCTTTCCAATGTCAGTATTGGAGACTGATTTAATAAACTAGTGCAATATCTATGTAGAGAAGGCCTGTTAATACATGCACATTATTTGAAACCATGGAAGTAAAGACAAGGAGAAAGAGCTGAGGGGGGCTGCCTCTGGGGTGCAATTTTGCAGTGGAAAGTGAGAAGGGAGCGCTCTATTTGCTTTTCATTAAGGTGTTTTGGTACTGTTCGATGATTTAAAATGTGCTTTTATTATTTGGATAAAAAATTAAACTTAATTGGACAATTATTAGAAGGAAATATCCAGTCAAGAGAGAGAGGAATATGAGTTACTGCGTTCCGCTGGGTCCATTCAGACTCAGGGCAGCACTAAAGGAAGAATGATCATTGTAAGGTTCCTAGGAAGGCAGAAAAGGTGGGATCCACTGTAACAGGACCAGGAGACAACTTATCAGTGAAGCTGGATCTTTGTGGGCCCACTTGGGATTGACAAGCATGGAGAGTTTGAGTCAAAAGCCATGGCCCTACACTAGGACTTTCCTGAGCCAGCCTTACTCAGCTACTCAGTTGTAGACAATAGGACATACATGGTTTTGGTTTTCATCAGAGCGTAGCTGGTGGAGTATGACAAGGAGACAGACGGTTTTGGAACATTGGTAACAGTGTTATTGAAAGAAAGGATCACAGAAAACTGAACCAGATATGAAGAGAATTGAAGATACCAGAGAGGGTGGATGGAGAAATAGAGTCAATGACTCTAAAGGTCAATGACTAAAAAGGTCAGAGGGGGTGGAGGTGGGGGACATGGATGAACCAGCGAGCTATAAATAGGGAAGGATTACTGGCTGTGTAGGTCTGAATTGATGATTTGGAAACAACAACTCCAGGTTATGACAAGGTTGAGGAAGAACAGGGGAGAAGGTCATTGGAGATAGAGAGGTCAAGGAACTGAGAGGCCAAGGGTACGGGTGGGTCTTACAATGCTCGCGCACCTCTGCCCCTTGGCACCTCCTGTTCGTCTTCCAAGTGTCAGCCTGAAAGTTCCTTCCTACCCCGACCATTGTTAGCTCGCCCTCCTGTGGGTTCCCATGTTGTTAGCTGCCTGACCCATGGCAACCCATGCACAATGGAACAAATTGCTTCCTGCTTCTGTACTCTGCTCACAATCAGTCGAGGATCAGACTGTTTTATCAACAGGGTTTTCACTGGCTATCTTAAAAATGTATTTATTATTATTGTTGTGGCTCTATTTAGTTGTTTATTGTTGTTGTTAAATGGCGTCGAGTCGGTTCTGACTCATAGTGACCCTGTATAAGGTTTCTGAGGAGGGCCTGGTGAGTTTGAACCGATGACCTTTCAGTTCAAACTGACCTCATGGTCAAGTGCTTATCCTACCACGCCACACCAGGACTCTGGTTGTTTATTAGGCATTTTAAATGTCATTATTTACATAATGATGCATAAGGAGAATATACACATTGACCTCACCAGATGGAATGTACAGGAATCAAAGTGACTACATCTGTGGAAAGAGATGGTGGAAAAGCGCCATCTCATCAGTCAAAACAAGGCCGGGGCAGACTGTGGAACAGATCGTCAATTGCTTCTATGCAAGTTTAGGAAGAAGCTGAAGAAAATTAAAAGAAGTCTATGATAGCCAAAACAGGACCTTGAATAAATCCCACTTGAGTTTAGAGACCATCTCAAGAACAGATTTGTTGCATTATACACTAATGAGCAAAGATAAGAAGATGTGTGGGATGATATCAAGAGCATCATACAGGAAGAAAGCAAAAGGTCATAAAGAAGACAGGAAAGAAAGAAAAGATCAAAGTGGATGTCAGAAGAGACTCTGAAACTTTCTCTTGAGTATGGAGAAGTTAAGGTTCTAGAAGAAATGAGAAAGTAAAAGAGCTAGGCAAAAAATTCCCAAGGTCAACTAGAGGATGATTAAAAAAAACCACACGCACAAAAAAACAATTTTTGATACAGGAAATGAGTGCAAATTGCTACAATTTGATGAACTTGACCTATACTTATGGAGGTAGTACCTCAAAATACCAACTGAGAGGGGAGTCTGCACATCAAGTATCAATGCTATCTCCTCTATATGCAGGGTAGATTGTTGTTGTTGTTATATGCCGTGGAGTCGGTTCTGACTCATAGCGACCCTGTACAGGGTTTCCGAGGCTGTAAATCTTTACGGGAGCAGAACACCTCATCTTTCTCCTGCGGAACAGTTGGTAGTTTCAAACTGCTGATCCTGAGGTTCACAGCCTGATTTGTAACCACTATGCTACCAGAGGGTAGATAGGGACAGGAAACTTAGACATTGGCTACCTAAAATGAGGGAGCGATAAAGGCACGAAGTGACTGGCTTACAAGTTTTCAAGAGGGAGTTTAAGTGTGTGGGGGGGAAGGTAGAGTCCCCACTGAATAGTTAGTTCTCTTCTTGTCTAGATGGGGATAAGATTCTTATGATTCAATAGTGAATAATTGTTATCATGACTAACTGCGACTGTCACAACTGTAAAGGTAGAAATTTTTTAACAAAAAATGGAAGAGTAGTTAATCTTACAGTCCAGAAACAGAGGACCCTAGGACCATCAAAGGAGAAGAGCATGAGCGGAATGTGGGACCTTACCCAGAGAAGCAGTGATACCAAAGATGGAGGCAGAGATGGGAACATGGAGAGAGGGAGCAGCTGAGGACTCTAGACTCATGGAAAGAGAGGGACTGAGAGCTGGCAGCCAGGAGGCAGGCTTGCAGATTAGAATGTGCCTTTTGGTTGTTTAATTTTATATTCCTAAGTGTTTCTGTATACATCCCCCGCAAAACAAAACAGGGGGGAAAAAAATTCCCAAGGGCAGCTCGAGAAGACAAAGTCAAGCATTATAATGAAAAGTACTAGAAGAACACTGAAAGTACTTTGGACTGCCAGAAGAACAAAGAAATCTGTGTTAGAAGAAGTACAGCCAGACTGCTCCTGCGAAGCCAGGATGGCATGACTTCTCCTCTTGTACTTTGGACACATTGTCAGGAGGGACCAGGCCTTGGAGAGGGACATTATACTGCAAAATGGGAGGGTCAGCAACAGTGGGCTCCCAAGTAACAACATTTGTAAGGCTGGCAGGGAACCAGGCAGCGCTTCATTTTGCTGTGCGTAGGGTCATTGTGAGCTGTAACTGGCTTGATGGCACCCAAAAACAACAATAAAAATTTACATGTATTTAAACTTGAGCCCTGGTGTGGCACTGTAGGATAAGCACTGGACTGGTAACCTCAAGGTCAGAATTCAAACTCACCAGCTGCTCCTTGGAAACTCTATACAGGGTTGCTGTCTCAATGGCACTTAAAATCAATCAAACAAACAAACAGACAAACTTTGTATCAAACCAATGAAGAAACTAAGGTACCAGTTCACAGAGGATAGTCCTGGGGTTCAGAAAGGTTAAGAAACCTTCGTACGGCCACATACCTGGTAGGTATCAGACCAGAATTTGAAGATGTGGCTCTGTAGGATAAGTACTGGACTGCTGACCACAAGGTCAGCAGTTCAAACCTATCAGCTGCTCTCAGAAACCCTATACAGGCTCATTGAGTTGGAACCAACTCGACGGCACACAACAACCTCAAAGATTCCATTCCACTCCTTCAGGCTACCAGAAGTTTTCCTGTTGCAGAAAGGCAAGAGGGCCTCGCTGGCTACATTTTAGAAGTAGAGCACCAGGCCTTTCTTGCTAGTCTTACTCTGGAAATTCTGCCTAAACCTGCTCAGCATTACAGCAACATGAAAGCCTACACTGACAGATGGTGGTGACTGTTCATGCAGCTCATTGGCCAGGAATTGAATCCGGGCTCCAGCAGGGAAGGTGAGAATTTGACTCCTGAACCATCACCACCTCACATGGTCCCAATATGGACCTCATATTCCACCTGCAAGAACACCAACTACTGCACTGGTCTCTCCCACCCATGAGGCAAGCCCCCAGAGGATGGGAACTGAATCTTCCTTACTCTGACTGTATTCACAAACTCCCCAAATACCATTTTTCCTGCTGAACAAGGAAACAGAACCAGCTGACTTCTTAATTTGATGATCTGAGACCTTGATGGTGAATCGTATTTTAAGATATGGGAACATAGTCTGGTGTGTAGCTACTGGATTTAAATTGTGTATGATCTCCTTGGTTTGTTTTGAATGGCTTAGGGAGTTCTGGTGTGGCGCTGTGGGTTAATGTGCTGGACTGCAAAGTTGCTTTGAACCACAAAATTGGCAGTTCAAGCGCACCAGTTGCTCCTTGGAAACCCTATAGAGGGTTGCTATGGGTTGGAACTGACTCAGTAGCACTTCACAACAACAGGGAAAAACGGCTGAGAAATGTATCACTGGTCAACATACCACTGGAAGGGAATTTGTCTTTAAATAAGGAATCCAAACCCCAATCTTGTGATCTAATTTAGGTCCAGCATGGCAGCTGCATCCTAATGAGTCTTCCGAGAAACTCAAGAAGAAATTGCAGACCTTGTTTCAAACAGGCAGTGAATGAGCTTTTTTGAACCAACATGAAGCTTAAGAAAGCTGGTGTCAAAGGTGAGCAGTGCCCACAAGCTAAATGTCACCAAACTGTGTCTCATGTCTAAGGCAGGCGCCTGATACTTACTTAATGCCGGTGTCAATTTTGGGGGGGCTCTTCTGGTGACTCACAGATGGAGGGAGGAGTGAGAGGGTTGTTACTGTTGTACTTTAAAACCCCACTTTGAATTTCTGTTAGGACGCTGAGGAATGAAGAGCAATCTGCATGAAAGCTGAGCCCCATGACTGTACTGATGCCCTTGACCTCTGAACTCTCTGTTGTTCTTCAGCACACAATTTCTGTGTGACATATTTCAAAGATGCAGAGATGGACTGAGATTAGCATAGTGAATAGCGATGTGCCCACCACCAAGAATGAACAAATCCTAGCATTTTGTCATATGGATTTCAGATTTTTTTAAATGGAAGCACTTTGTAGCCCTGCTGAGACCCTTTCCCCTCCCTTCACCACAGAGGCAACTCCCACCCCGAGGCTGGCGTGGCTCCTTCCTATTCCTATTTCTATAGTTTTACCACTTTGCGTTCACCTCTGTCACTTGACTGTCCTACTGTGGTGGCTTGCATGCTGCTGTAGCGCTGGAAGCTATGCCCCTATATTTCAAATACCAGCAGGATCACCCATGATAGCCCGAGCTCCCAGACTAAACAGAGGAGGACTTGGTAATCTGTTTCTTAAAAAATCAGCCAGTGAAAACTTTATGAATATCTGTAGGACCTTGTCTGATACAGTGTCCAAAGGTGAGCTTCTTAGGTTGAAAGACGCTCAAAATACGAGTTTGATTGGAGAGGAGCTGTCTCTTCAAGTGCACTTGACCTCAGTGATGGGAGTAATGCTTTCACGACCTTCAGTGGCTGATGTAGCACAAATTAAAATGAAATGAAGCGGTTACAAACATCCATGAACCAGAACATGGAACGTCTGAAGTATGGATCTGGAAAATCTGGGAGTCACCAAAAATGAAATGATACACATAGAGACCCAGATTCCAGGCCTTAGGGAGCTCAAATGGACTGATACTGGATTGACAAATTGAAGAAAAATGACCTCACATGAATTGTCAGAAAGGACATTTTAAGACCTGTCCTGAAGTAAATGCTGTCAGTGATAGGGCAATATCTATATATCTATAAGGAAAATCCTGTAGTAACAGGATTATTCCAAAACAAGACACACTTACTAATACCAAAGATGAGGAAATTGAAGATTTGAACTCACTTAAAAAAAAAAAAAAGTTTTATTGTGAATTAAGTGATAGTTCACATGGGAGAACGTTAGTTTTACATTCATGCTATCATATATTGTTTCATTGTCATGGTTACAATCCCCTCCATGCATCATCAACCAACCAAAGGGTGTATACTACTAGCCTGCCCCCTGGTCATCAGCACACAGCCCCTCTCCCTCTCTGGGCCTAGAGTCCCCAGCTGCTCCATCTCTCCACATCTCAGGCATCTGCCTCCATCTCAGGCATCACTGCTTCTCTGGGTAGGGTCCCACACTCTGCTCTTCTCCCTTGATGGTCCCAGGGACTTCCGCTCCTGGACCTCAATGTCAATCACTCCCCTACTTTTGCTACAAAATGTCTACCTTTACATTTCCAACCCTCACAATAAGTCCTGATAACAATTATTCACCATTGTATCACAAGAGACCTATCTGCATCTCCTCTCATCAACCCCGCCCAGACAGATTGGATACTACTCAGTGGAGATTCTACCTTCCTCCGTGCTCTCTGGATCTAGGTTCCCTTTTGAAAGCTTGTAAGCCAGTCACTTCTTGCCTTTGTAGGTCCCCCACACCCATTTTGGGTAGCCAATGTCCAAATTGCTCATCCCTGTCTACTCTGTGTATGGAGGGCATGGGAATGATCCTTGCTGTAAAGATTTGTTCCCTCTCTTGAGCCACTGCATCCATAGGTGTAGTGAACTCACTTTTACAGTCTGAAATTGATCAAGCATACAATCAAGATCAATTGATCATTACTGGTGATTGGTATGTGAAAGTTGAATGCAAAGAGGAAGGATCAGTGGTTGGAAAATAAGACTTCGGTGATAGAAACAATGCTAGAGATCGCATGATAGAATTTTGAAAGACCAACAACTAATTCATTGAAAGTACCTTTTTTATCCCCCTAGCAACATAAACAACAACAATACACCTAAATCTCACCAGATAGAACATACAGGAATCAAACAGACTTTATCTATGGAAAGAGATGATGGGCCAACTACAGAGGTGACCACCAATTGCTGATATGTAACTTGAAGTTGAAACTGAAGAAAATTAAAACAAGTCCATGAGAGTCAAAGCATGACTTTGAACACATACATCCCAACTGAACTTAAAAACCATTGCAAGAGCGGATTTGATGAATTGGACACTAATGATTGAAGACCAGATGAGTTGTGGATGACATCAAGAGCATCATACACAAAGAAAGGAAAAGATCATTAGACAGACATAGGAAAGAAAGAAAAGACCAAAACAGATATCAGAAGAGACTCTGAAATTTACTCTTTAATGTAGAGTGAGTAAAGCAAATCTAAGAAATGATAAAATAAAGATTTGAACAAAAGATTATGAGGGCCAGTTGAGAAGACAAAGTAAAATATTATAAAGAACTGTGCAAAGACCCGGAGGTAGAAAACTGAAAGGGAAGTGCATGCTTGGCATTTCTTAAGTTGAAACAACTGAAGAGAAAATTCAAGCCTTGAGTTGCAATGCTGAAAGTTTCTATGGTCAAAACATTCAATGACACAGAAAACACCAAAAGAAGATGGAATGAATACACAGTTACTGTGCCAAAAAGAATTGTTCAATGCTCAAACCATTTCAAGAAGAAGCATATGATCAAGCACCGATGGTGTGGACCGAAGCCCAACCTACACTGAAGGCTTTAGGGAAAACCAAAGCTCCAGGAGTTGACTGAATACCAGTTGAGATGTTTCAACAACCGATGCAACTCATCAATGCCAAGAAATTTGGAAGAAAGCTACTTGGCTAACGGACTGGAAGAGATCTATATTTGTGCCCATTCCAAAGAAAGGTGATTCCGCAGAATGTGGAACTTATTTAACAACATCATCAAGATGTTTGCTGAAGATCATTCAAAAATGGTTGCAGTAGTCATTGAAAGGGAACTGTCAGAAATTCAAGCCAGAATTGAAAGGGAACTGTCAGAAATTAGTAAGTAGCATTTCTAGTTGCAAACAGCAAAAATGATCTGGATCCATTCTTTGACTATGGGGTAAAAAATGGAGACATTCTAATTCATGTTTCTCCAGCGAAGGGGCTGGTAGTTCCGAATTGCTGACCTTAAGGTTGGCAGCCCGATTCATAACCACTATGCTACCAGAGCTCCTTGCATCTGTTAACTGGTCTATTTTACTTATCCTTGGTAGAATAGATGCTTGAATTCCTATATTTATCAAGCCTCAGTGTACTGTTGTTGTTATGTGCTGTTGAGACAGTTCTGACCGATAGCAACCCTTTATAGGGTTTCTGAGGAGCAGCTGGTGAGCTAGAACCACCGACCTTGCAGTTCAAACAGCTTTCCAGTCTGGCGCATTAACCCACAGCGTCACACCAGGACTCTATACTAGTATCTTCCAAAAGTGACCAATGAGGCAGCTTTGTTTAATATCATTAGGAAGTCAAAGATTCAAACATATCTGATGTGTTTGACTCCACCGCTCTTCATTTCCTTACTGATGGTCAGCTCTCTCACTTCACTCCAGAGTCCTTGTCCCACAACTTTAATGGTCTTGATAGAGTTCTTGTTTTCTAGAATAGCAACGTGGTACAAGATACAATCTTGTTTATCTGCAATGCCAACTTGGAATCAGCCATCTCTCCAACTGAGCCTTGGTTCCTTGTTGTGGGAAATGGCATTTAGAGACCACAACCTAGTGTTAGGAATATTCACTACGGCTGGGTTTGTTGTTTCTGGGCCTTCATACTGGTTCCAATTCCAATTCAGGACTACTGTCTGTTGGTGAGTTAGCCTTATTGATCTTACATCTGCACTATCTTTGTATCAAGTTGAAATTCCCAGTTCTCAGTAGAACCAAAGAATGACTCATTTGCTTATTCCTAACCCTGAATCAGATTAACCCTTTGTCTCTAAATCATCAATTTACAGGACATATAAGGCATGCAATCGACAATCTCAGAATAGCATCAACACTACTACCACTAATATAATTACTGAAAACAGCTCACTCTTTTGCTTTTGGCATTAGGGTACCACAAGACAAACCTACGGATTACTGAGTTTTAAAGACAAGGGAAACTTAATATGGTGGTGACACCAATTGCATGTACACTTAGGTTTCATTTATTTTCAATATTTAGGTATGACTTTTAAAATTTAATTTTGTTTCATAATATGTAAAAATATCTACTCCTGGTGTGACACTGTAGGAGCTGCACTGGACTGTGAACCACAAGGTCAGCAGTTCAAACCCACCAACTGCTCCTCAGAAACCCTGTGTGTGCATATACATACAAGGTCATTATGAGTTGGATTCAACTAGATGACACTTAAGAATAAAAACAACAAAAATATCTATATGACTCCAAAGTCAAAACTGAAATATCCTCTTTTTCTAAGAGCTATAACTTCTGTCACTATCCTCTTCAGCCTATTCCCTGTTGACAATTCTTCTAATTTATTATTCTTCTAAATTTAGTTCATCCTTTCATTTCTAAAAATGTCATATCAGATGTGTATATATATATATGTTTATATGTTTGTGTGTACATATGCTCATTCTATTCTCTACTTATATATGTTGTTGTTAAGTGCCGTAGAGTTGGTCCTGACTCACAGCGACCCTGTATAGCATTTCCAAGGAGTGGCTGGTAGGTTTGAACCACTGACCTTTGGTTAGCAGTCCAATGCCTATTCTACAGTGCCACACCAGGCTCCATGTACATACACACACAGGAAGTCCTGGTGTGGCACTGTAGGACAAGCACTGGACTGCAAGGTTGGTTTGAACCAAAAGGTCAGCAGTTCAAACGCACCAGTGACTCCTCAGAAACCCTATACTAGGTTACTATGAGTCGGAAACAAGTCAACAGCACTCAACAACAATAAATATATTAACACATGCATGCATATTTATTTATATACAATGGCGTGACACAGTGGGCTCAAACACAACATCAACTGTGTGGCTGGCACAAGAGTGGGCAGTGTTTTGTTCTGTTGTGCATAGGGTTGCTATGAGCTGTAACCGTAGCAACAATAACATGATTATAGCATATTTTTCATATTTTCTCCACCTTGCTTTTTGAATTTCACAATATATTCTGGAGATAACTTTATAATAGTATATAGAACAATTTCTTATTCCTTTTTTCACAGATGAATTGCACTCCACTGTGTGAAAGTACCCTAATTTATTCAACTAGTCCCCTATTGATAGACATTTGGATTATTTCCAGTTTTGCAATTAATATCTTAGGCAATTCCTTTTCATGTCTTTGCCAGTGTAGCCTTGGAATGTCTTCCTAGCAGTGGGATTGCTGGGTTAAAGGATAAGTGCTTATGTATTTGTATTTGATATTGCTAAATCCCCCCACGGGGCTGTTCCCTTTGCATTCTGCCAGCATTGAATGGCAGCACATGTTTCCCCAGAGCTGTACCAGCTATTGGGAGAATTTCTGTCAGTTGAGAGTTGAGAAATGGTATTAAAGTGTAACTTTCTTATTTCTCAATTCGAATCGTCACTGTGACTCCCTTTAATTTCCCTGTTAGTCTGACCTGATTATAGGTTGTCAACTCAACGATTGATCTTCCTAGTCTTGAACCTGCAAATCTACCTGGGTTTCCAGTTTAATATCTGCTATTCATCTAGAGCAGGGGTGGGGAAACTTTCTTCTGCTAAGGGTCTATTGGGATATTGATAACATCATTCGCAGACCATAAATATAAATGATATTAAGTTGATAATATAAAATTATGAAATTAAAAATTAGTCTGCTATGTTTGATTAAACATTTAGTTAACTTACCCCTAATGTGATGGCTGGAACTGCAGCTGCTTTGGCAGGGCCAGACCAAATGATTTCACAGGCCTTATATGGAGTCCTGGTGTGGCGCTGTGGGCTAACGCGTCAGACTGCAAAGTTGTTTGAACTGTAACATTGAGGGTTCAAGCTCACCAGCTGCTCCTTGGAAACCCTGTACAGGGTCATTGTGGGTCGGAACGGACTCGGCGGCTCTTAACAACAACAACAACAATACGGCCCATAGGCCAGACGTTCCCCACCCCTGATAGAGGGTTTAATTTTAATGAAATGTCTAGTTAATTTGAGCATTTCTCCCTTTTGTCTAAATAACCAGGAGTTTTACTCCAATTACTTTCATGGAGAGCCGTTTGCTTAAAAAATAGTTTTCTATTAACTACATGTGAAAATGTTCCTTTCTTTACTTAGTTCTTTCGGCCTGTTTTTCTTCTATACTTAGCTGGTTTAGAATAGTTTTATATTGCCCACTCTAGAAATTTGTAAAATAAAATGTTCACGGCATTCAGGAGTGGATAGACTTCAGAGGTATAATTGAATAATTGCTGTCCAGTGCTTATCCCACAGCGCCATACCAGGACTCTAAGCTAATTGGGACAAAGCACAGGACCGCAAGGTCGGTTTGAACCACAAGGTCGGTGATTTGAACCCACTAGCCGCTCCTCAGAAACCTGATCTGGGGGCGCTATGAGTCGGAACCTGCTCATTAGCACTTAACAACCAGAGCAGGCCTATACTCTTCTGAAGGCGGTGTTTCCATCTCTGTCATCCTTCCCAGAAGTGTTCTGCACTCCACCAAACAACAGTCTAGGTACCCTGGAAGGATTCACATTGTGTTCCTTTACACTGTTCTTGGCTTTGGGGGGAACAAAAAGAAGCCTTTAGGGGCAAGATCAGGGATATAGCGCTGATGGAGGCGATCCAATGAGCCAATGAAATTCTCATAGGATAGCCCTTCCTACCCTCAAAGAATGAGCAGCATTGTTTCGATGAAGGAAAAAAAATTCTTCAGTGCAACTTCACTGGTCTTTTCCTGACCAATGCAGTTTTTAACTTTCTTAAAATTTCTTTCAAGCCCCCTCAATCTTCCTGTGTCCTTTGAGAGACCCTATCAAGATTCCTTCTTCAGAATCCCAAAAAGCACAAACCTTATCTGACCTCTCTGCCTTGAATGTAACTGGCTCTGTGGGTCCTTTTGCAAGCCATGTTTTGATTGGATCTTTTCTTTGTATTGAAGTCACCCTAACAAGATGCAGACAAGTGTATTATGGCACTAATTTGTCCACAGCTATTCACTGATTGCAGAGACATGTTTCAGCATGTTTTCTTTGGCAATAAATCATGCACGTACGAGCTGGAAGCCTAGCAGCAATTCTTTTTGACTTACCCTTGTAGATTCAATTCTATTATTTGTAATGTGACTATCCACTTAGTCCAATATCATGTTTCCCATTGGCTTGAGATACCAGCTTTATTTTATTACAAATTTTCCTATGCAATTGAGTCTATTTCTGAATAGCCTGTTTTGGTCCACTGATCTTTCTACTCATGTACTGATACCTAATTGTTTTAACTACAGAGACATTATGGTGGTGGTGGTGGTGATGTGCCGAATAGAGAAATTATTGTTGTTGTTA
>NW_006408547.1:25448487-25460798 GCF_000296735.1 Chrysochloris asiatica | reverse complement strand
ATAGTTGTTGTTAAGTGCCGTAGAGTCTATTCAAACCCATAGCAACCCTGTATAGAGTTTCCGAGGAGCAGCTAGTGGGTTTGAACTGGTGACCTTGATGTTTAAACCGATCTTGAGGTCCAGTGCATTGTCCTTCAGCACCATACCAGGACTTTTAGAAATGTTTTATTGTTTTCATATATGAGTATTGAACAGTTCTTATTAAATTTCTGTTAGATATTTTAATTGCTATTGTACTCTTGTATTTTAGCATATCTTCAAGTTGGTATTTGTTTATCTATATAAAGGCTTTTGTTTTTTGTATATTAATGTTATAACCCATTACTTTACTAAACTGTCTTACTGTTTTTAGTAGTTCTTCATTGATTCATTTACACGTTCCAGTTATTTCATATCATCTACAAATAGAAAAAGATGTACCTGTTCCTTTCCCATGTCATGTCTTCAATAGACTTGTCTTACCTAATTGCACTGGTGAAAAACAGGAAGGCCCTTAACAACAAGGCTGGACACGGTGGCTTCAACAAAGGGTTCAGACTTAGCAACTCCTCACGTGGGGCAGGAATGGACATGGTTTCATTCTGTTGTGTGTACGGTTGCTAGGAGGTGGAACCAACTTGATAGCACCTAACAACAACAAATACCTCTAACACAATTTAAAAGACCATAAGAGACAGCTGATATCCTTCTCCCCCCTTACTGTAGATGAATGGTTCTGGGGCTGAAGCATTTGTATTTTGTCATTTTAGAAGAATATCAATAGCAATTGACATTTTATTAAGTGTTTAGGAAGTGTGAATGGATATTGAATTTCGTCCATGTTTTTTCTGCCTCAGTGGAGTCAATTGTATATATTATTTCTCTCATTTCTATTATCATGTTGAATTATATTAATGGCTTTCCTCACAGTGAACCAAGGGAATAAGCTCCCCTTGGTCAAGGCGTTTTTTAGTGTGCTGCTATATTATTTTATGTAAGTTTTGCAAAAACATGTATTTGTGAAGTCTTTGTCATGTTTTGGGATCAATATTATATTTGCTTCACAATGTTTCTTATTTTTGTATGCTTTGAAGAGTTTAAGTAGGATGGGATAATCTGATCATTAAATGTTTGGTAAAACTACCCTAAGGCATCAGATAACTGGTCTGTTTAGACTTCCTGTCTCTCTAGGACGTCCACTTCGCTAAGTACAAAGTGGTCTTTTATTATTATTACTTATACTTCCTCTATTTTTAGGGTTATGTCTCCATTGTCATTTCTAATTGTGTGTATTTGTGTTTTCCTATCTTATCCTTTTTCTTTTTAAATTAACTAATGGTGTGTTTATTTTGGTGATATCTTCATTTTCACAAGCTCTTTTATGAGTTCTCTTACATGTTTCTCTTTTCTAACTCATCAATGTCTGCGTTTATCTTCATTATTTCCTTTTTTCTTTCAATTAGGTTGCTTTGTTGTTCTTTTACTAATTTTTGGAGTGGTCTATTTAGTTCATTTTATTGGTATAGGTAGCTTACATTTTCATTGATATAGGTATTTAATACCACAAAGTTTTCACTAATAATTACTTTAGCTATATTCCATGGATTCTTAAATGTCATTTTTCATTATTGTTGCTTAATATTGTTACTCTTCATATGTGTGAATCGTATGTATAGAGAAATGTTATCTTGATATCAGGGGTCATAGATTTATTTCTATCTTTTTTCTTTAGCTTTTTATTATGAATGAGTGAAGGTTTACAGACAAGATCATCAGTCTGACATTCAACAAATCATACACTTTATTTCATCTCAGTGATTACAATCCCCTCCAATGTAACAGTTATCCTATTTCCTCCCTGTGGTTTCTACTGCCACTCCACCCTCCTTCCCATCCCTTCTTAACTTTGTCCTTGGGTGAATGTTGTTCTTTTGACTTTGATTGAGTTACCACTCCATGGTGAGCATACTTTACCAGGGATGTCGTCCCTCCTATATACCAATCTACTGCGTGGCTGAAAATTGGGCCACAAGGATGAGTCCTTTCCAGACCTGAAGGGGGCGTCAAGGGCCATAGTCTTGGACTCCTTCAGTCTCTTTCTGACCAGTAAGCCTGATCTTTTTTTTAATTTTTAATTTTGTTTCACATTTTCTATCTAGCACCTTCTAATATGACCCCTTACAGAATAGTTGTTGGTGGTAACTGGGCACCATCAAGTGCTGGTCTCAGAGTCATGGGGACTGAGACTCCCATGTTCCATTAGTTCACTGGACTAATTGATTCCAAGCATCTTCGATTCTCATCACTCTTCTTTCTTCCACACATGGAGAGAACAACAGTTGCACCTTTGATGGCTGCTTATGAGGTTTGAAGATCCCAGATGCTACTCACCAAAGTAGGATGTGGAACCTTGTCTTTGTGGACTATGTTCTGCCAAATGACCATGGTGTCCCCTGAGACTAGGGTCCTGAGCCCCCAGGCCTGAAATTCATTGCCTAAGATGTTTGATATCTTATATTTATTCTTCAATGCAACACATGCAGAAAACATTGTAGATGTAAAGCAAAACCTTAAGTCTGAAATGGAAGGGACATTAGAAATTTTTTCCAAATCCCTCATTTTTCAGATAAAATAAATAAATTTATGAAAGATTAAATCATTTGATGCAAGTCAAGTATTCCTTCCAATAAACTTCATTGCCACTACATTGTTGAGGCTAATTTGAAGAATTCGTTATCTGGAAGATGATCCGTCAATTTTATTTTTTGGCCTTAGACTCCAAGAGACGTTCTAGATGATTTTTTTCCCAATAATGGAGGTGAGATATGGGAGAGAGATGAAGAACCTCTCTTAACAGATGACCAGGAAGATAGAGGCTTTTTCCCACCATACCGTGGTTTCTCCCCTGACATGTTAACTTCCCTTACAGAGAAGGCGGAGCTAAGTCTTGGTAGAAGATTCCCCCAGACCCAGAAGAATCAAACTTGGACTACAACTACAGAGTCTTCTTCATGGATAGGATGTTTTTTCTAGGCTAGGGTAAGTCTGGAGCTCAGAGTGCACATATTTTAATTCTATTTCAGGGTTCGTCTGGAACTTCACTCCTAAGGAGCAAACTTCTTCTAAATTGGGGTTGTTGTTGTTAAGTTACGTCAAGTCAGTTCCGACTCATAGTGACCCTGTATATGGTTTCTGAGGAGTGGCTGGTGAGCTTGAACCTTGCAGTTCAAACTGATCTTACAGTCCAGTGAATTAACCTGCAGCACCATACCAGGTGGGGAACTTTTTTACTGCCAAAATTTATAACATTGCTCGTGGCCCATACAAAATTATCAACTTAAAAACTAGCCTGCTATATTTGGTCAAACATTTCATTAACTCACCCTCTAATAGTGAAGTATAGAATCTATACTTCAAGTGTACAGAACTGAGACAGTAAATCTCTGTCTTTATAAGCCAAAAAGAAAGGGAAAGAAAAAGAAAAGGAATAAAGGCATTATTTCATAAACAGCATAGTAAGTTCTCTTTCAGAGTCTCATCAAGCATTTCATTGTGTTGGCTGATGCCAAACAAATACAGCTCTGATCATGAACTTCCAGACAAGGGCCAGCCAGGTAGAAACCAAGAAAAAAATTAGGAGCACAGACTGGGAATACCAGTTGGCAGGAGCCAGTGAGGTACACAAAGCAAAGAGGAAGATGAATTCCATTACAGAGAGAGAGCCAGAGTGAAGCGCCATGAATTCTAGTTGCCGGTTGTTTTGAACCTGTTGGGATTCCTAAGTGTCTTCCATTTCCAGTTTCCTCTTTGATGCTTCTCACTCTTTCTCACCTCTGGATGTGCCACTTTGCCTGGGTTCTTATGGGAAAGCAGAAAAACAAAACAAAGCCAGCTCTTGTACAGTGGGTTCCAATTCATGGTGACCCCGTGAATTATACTTGTAGTATTGTCAATGGCTGTGATCGTTCCAAAGTAGATCACCAAAACTTTCTTCTGAGGCACTTCTGGATAGATTTGAACTGCCAACCTATTGGTTAGTAGCTAAACATTTAACCATTTGTACCACCTAGGGACTCCAGGTTTGTATGAGGCCAAGCTGTTAATATGGGAGAAAAATTCATAGTTCCTTCTTCCCATTTTTTCTTTATAATAAGTTCTTCATTACTTGTGGTAACTGGAGTAAGAGTCTGATCCTTACTCTCTGAAGTGCTTAACTAAAGAAGGCATTTGTTGTTGTTGTTAAATGCCATCAACTCGATTTCTACTCATAGCAAACCCTGTAAAGAGTTTCTGAGGAGTGGCTGATAGGTCTGAACTGCCGACCTTTTGGTGAGCATCTCAGTCCTTATCCTATGACATCACATCAGGACATAGATGTAAGCATATTTTGTAAACACTTAACAGTTTTAGCAAAAAGGAGACAATGATATATCATTACATGAGTCACTGAAAACTGCTGTGAAGTTTCTTTGGAGGAAAAGATCGTGTCCAAGAGGGTAGGTCATTAAAAGCTTCATAAAGGACATGTTAACAGATGGTTGGTTAGGTAGCAGGTTAAGTGTAAGCACATGTAAGATGTTTCTGGAAAAAGTGCAGTGAACAAAAGAGCAGAGGTGAGGATGAGAGGGGAAACTGTCTGACTGCAATGCCAGATGCCCAAAGGACAGTAATGGAGGAAAGGCTGGAAGAGTAATCATTGAACTCTTAAGGTAGAATAGTCCATTGAGACACCAGGTGGAGGATGAGGCCTTCAGTTCTCCAGATGGTGCTGGTGGAACTCTCGAAGACTTTTCACAGTGTTAAGCCTTCCTATCCATGAGCATGGTATATCTTCCCATTTTTGCAAATCTCTTTTGGTTTCTTGTAGTAGTGTTTTGTAGTTTTCTTTGTATAGGTCTTTTGTTTCTCTGGTTATATTTATTCCTAAATTTTCATCCTTTGGGTGGCTATTGTTTCCAAAATTCCTTTTAAGCACAGTGTTCTACTCCAAGTCTTTCTTCCCACTCCTCTCCATTACATCAAAATCCCTTATTGTCATACAACTTCTCAGACCAACAGTGACAAACTAAGTTACTCCAAAGAGCTGAAATCCCCCTACTCTGAACACAGGAGAAGGCTTTGTATATTCATCCAAATCTTAATTGCCATTTAGTGAAATTAGTTGCCATTTAGTGTAACCCTGGTTACACAGTGGCTAAAATGCTCAACTGCTAACTGTAAGGTCAGTGATTTGAATCCACCAGAAGCTCTGGGGGAGAAAGATTTAACCATCTATTTCTGTGAAGATTTACATTTCTGAAAACCCTATAGGGTGGTTGGTTCCATTCCGTCCTATAGGGTTTGTAGTAAGTCTGACTCCACTCAATGACAATAGTTTTGGCTTTGTTTTAAATAGGAGTCCTGCTGTTACTCAGTTGCTTCCAGACCAGTGGTCCTCCTTTCTGGTGTGTACAGTCTGCTCCTCTCAGACTGGACAGTGTGACCCTATCATCCTCCACTCTCCCTCCCCCTTTCTTTCCTTCCACGGGCCAGGCCACAGTTCTCCCTCACTCAACAGAGCCGTTGACCTCTGTAAGTACTGAAGAGCAAAGATGTCTGCTTGAGTATTAAAGTGCACCGTCAATACCCTCATATGCATGTGAAAGTTGGACAGTGAATAAAGAAAACTGTAGTAGAAGAATTGATGTATCTGAGTTATGGTGTTGGAGGAGAATATTATAAGTGCCATGGGTTACCAAAAGAACAAACAGATCTGTATTGGAAGAAGTATAGCCTGAATGCTCCTTAGAAGCCAGGATGGCCAGACTTTATCTCTCATACTTTGGACATATTATCTGGAGTGATCGGTCCTTGGAGAAGGACATCATGCTTGGTAAAGTAGAGGGTCAGCCCAAAAGAGGAAGACCCCCAGCGAGATAAACTGGGACAGTGACATCAGCAATAATCTACTATCTCTTTTCGCTTTCTTAGTCAATGAGGTTGTTTGTTGCTAAGCCCTGTCGAGTCGGTTTGACTCATAGCGACCCTGTGTAGGGTTTCTAAGGAGCAGCTGGTTAAGTTTGAACCTACTGAATGCTTTGAACTATTTCAAACCTGCTTTATCTTACAATTTCTTGTGTATGTAGCCTGGCTACTTACTTAAGCTGAGGGTATTTATGAACCATGTGTGTCATGCCAGGGATTATTCTAGTCCCTGGAATACAAAAATGAACAATAAAAGAGATCTATGGAATTTACATCTCCAAAGAGAAAATGATATTTTGGTTTCCAAAGAAAGCCCTAGGGTTTCAGAAGTACTGCTCAGTTAGCTTTATCCTATCTGCTGCCGAGAAAGCAACTGGACACAATTTAAAAGCCTTGACTCAGCTCTCAATCCATTGGTTCCTCACTGTCACAATTGTAAAGACTGAGAACACAACAGAAAACTCAGGGGTGGACACAGACTGGCTATTTTCCAAAGAGGCCCATGTGTGGCCATGATGGGGGTCAACAATAAGCCTGCTTCCCTGGCAGGAAGAACAAGCATCGACTTTCTTCAGAGAGCTGTACACACAAGAGGCAGAATGACACATCTGTTTATTGAGCTCAGTTTAGTTTCTCTCCCTCAAGGTCTAGAACCCTTGAACAGATGTGACCGGTTCTCTGAACCAAGGGGACACACACCAGGAGTCCTGACAGCTAAGATTAATGACATCAACTCTGCAGGAGTCTATGCAGCACAGAAACGTTTCAGACCACAGAGCCCAGTGACATGCCTGGGCATCTCCTGAGATAGGGGTGTGCTGGAATTTTCTAACTTGGCAACTACACCTTCCAAAGACTTATATAGCAGGGATGATTTGCAGGAAGAATGGGCAAGTGTGGAGGACAAGGGATGGCTATCAGAGGGTCATGGTGGTCTGATTGCAGAGTCTCAGTGGAGAGATGGCAGACTGAGAGGACTGTCTTCTTGGTGGGTCTCCCTGTGGTTGTCACCAGGATGGAAATGCTTACTAACCTTCCTCCTTACAGCTTTCCAGCGTGCAATGTGACTGAGGGCTCTACCTTAGTGGCCAGGAGCCTGCACTTTGAAGTCACCAGTGGTGCAGGGTCATTCCTACCTTCCTCCTGTGGTCTCGGTATGATTGCTCCCATTTGTGCTGCAGATACTTGTTGCCGCAGGGAAACATCAGTTGGGAGGCTCGGAGCATCTCAAACAATATAACCATCCCCACTCTCTTCAAAGCCCTGGAGACGGCTGTGTTTGCAGCAGATCACATGACAGTTGTCATGGTACCCAAGCTATGGGGGAAAGAAAGAGAGGAGAGAATAGCCTATCTTCACTTTTCCAACAATAGGTGGAAGAATATCAAGAAGGGAATACTCTCCTGCTCCAGTGGGTATTTTGTCTTGAATAGCTTAGTAACCACATTTTGATGACCACTTCTCATCCTGCTGCCCCCCACCCCACCCCTAGTCCCCAATTACAGAGGAAGGAATACTCAGGAAAAAGGTTAAAGAATTTCTCCTCCAACCAACTTTTTCTGCCCAATCTCCATTTCTCCATTTTTTCCCCTTCTACCTCCCGTGGTTTTTCCTCTTTTCTCTATCCTGCTTCATGTTTTCCTTCTTTTCCTCTTTCCCACATCCTCTCTCTGTACCTCAGTCATTTCTGAATCCCCATCATTCTTTGTGACTTCTTTATCCCCTTTTTCTCCCACTTGGAATTATTCATCATAACTTGGACTACTCCAGTATATTTTTATTTGCTGCTTAGGTGGCAGGTCTTCATTAAAGATGTTGTAAAATTGACTTGGGATTCATTCTAGAGAAGCTTAGCTGCTCTAAACCATTTCGCTCGAGTGCTTTCATCTAGTTGGAATGAGTCTTCCTGAGAAAATGAAGTGAAAGCTAGGCTAGGCTAGGTTATTTGTTGAGTCATTTTATTTTTGTCAAAACCACATGCATAATTTTGAAAATGACAGGATTGGAGGAATTGGTTAATGACAAAATAGCAATATTATTTTCATTTCAAACATCTAGTCTTTACTGCGTTGTAGTGTTTATTATAGAGAACTTGAGAGCAGAATTAGTCAATGGATTGTGAATAACGGAATATAATAACAGAACTTGCTTTGAGTAACTGAAGAATTGACAAGAGGCGCTTTATGGAAACCATGTCATGCATATTAGCAAGATTCAGCCTCTAGTGTTTAAAAGATCTGTTGTTGTTAAGAACCATTGAGTAGGTTCCAACTCATAGCGAGTCTCTACAGGGTTTCCCGAGTAGCAGCTGGTGGGATTGAATCGCTGACCTGTGGCTTGCATTATAGTGCTGATCTTACAGCACCCCACTGTGCTGTTGTTCTTAAGTGCCATCAAGTGACCCTATATAACGCTATATAGGGTTTCCGAGGAACAGTTGGTGAGCTCGAACTGTCAACCTTGTGGTTCAAACCAATTTTGCAGCCCAGCCAGGACTCCTGCTTGATCAGACTTGGGTAAGATAAGATGGGAATGAAAATCTGAGTATGACCTTTTCCTGTCAGTGTGTTTCAGGCAGCTGAATTACATTGTAGTTAACTGCTTATAAAGATCCTGCTGTAGTGTTGCGGGTTAATGTGCTGGACTGCAAGATTGGTTTGAACTGGTGAGGTTGGCAGTTCAAACTCACCAGTTGCTCCTTGAAAACACTATACGGCTCACTATGAGTTGGAACCGGCTCGACGGCACTTAACAACAACAACGTTTTAAAGTTTAGCAGGAGACTTTGCAGGCTGATCAAATTGTTGATTTCTGTTGTTGTTAAGTGCCCATGGAGTTGCTTCAGATTCATAGGGACTCTGGAGTTCTGGTGTGGCGCTGTGGGTTAACGCACCAGACTGCAAAATCATTTGAACTGCAAGGTTGGCAGTTCAAGCTCACCAGCTGCTCCTCGGAAACCCTATACAAGGTCACTATGGGTCGGAACTGACTTGACGGCACTTAACAACAATAGCAACTGTATAGGCTGAGACGTTGCCTGGAGCTTTCAAAGAATGAGTTCATCTTTATCCAGAATTGTTGACAATTATTAAAACTATGTACATACAGTAGGGTTTGTTGTCACTGTTGTTTTGTGTCATCGATTAGCTTCCTACTCATAGTGTCCCTGCATAGAGCTTCCTATGGAGTGTCTGGTGAGTTTGAACCACTGACCTTATAGTCCAAATTGACCTGCTGACTACAAACTGGCTGCTGACTACAGGTCACAGGTTCAAACCCAATGGCGCCGCAGTAGGATATAGACAAAAGTATTACTACCAACCTCCTCAAAATACAGTCAGTAGGATATAGACAAAAGTATTACTACCAACCCCCTCAAAATACAGTCAGTAGGATATAGACAAAAGAATTACTACCAACCCCCACAAAATACAGTCAGTAGGATATAGACAAAAGAATTACTACCAACCCCCACAAAATACAGTCAGAACCTTAAGATGTAAAGATGTAGGACTTCTTCATCTATAACATTTATGTCATATTCAGAGGAGGTCTATTAAAACAAATAACTTCCTTTATCTTATGGTTATAATAGTAAACAAATCATTTCTTTTACCCTATGATTGTCCTGGATTCCTGGTGCGATGCTGTAGGATAAACACTGGACTGCTAACCTAAAGGTAAGTAGTTCAAACCTTGGAAGCCCTATGCAGGGTAGCTATGAGTAGTAACCTACTCGATGGTACTTAACAACAATGTGATTGTTATTGGTATAAAGTAGCTAGAGAAAGCCAAATACTTTCTCAAATGTAGATGCTCAGTAATTCCTGGTGTGGCACTATATGATAAGCACTGAGCTGCTTAACAAAAGGTCGGTAGTTCAAACCCACTAGCAGCTCCTTGGATAACCTATATATACATGGTTGCTATGGGTCGGAACTTAACAACACAACATGATGAGAGCCCATGAAGGCATAGTGAGTTAAACATGGAGCTGCTGACTATAGGCCACAGGTTCAAACCCACCAGCCACTCAGTAGGAGAAAGATGAGGCTATCTACTCTTGCAAAGATGTAAGTCTTGGAAAACCCTGTGGAACAATTCTACTGTCTTTTAGGGTTGCCATGAGTTGGAATTGACTTAATGGTAGTGTTATGGGTTTTTGCTTGCTTTAAATCTGTGATGATACATTCATGGCATTCATGTTAGTGAAGGATTCCCCAGCTGGGATTTTGGAAATTTTTTTGTTCAGACTGTGGGTCTGGTTTTATACTATGGTTTTGGTCTTTTTCATTTCTTGAAGCCTGTCTTTAGAGTCCATATGCTTAGAAATGTCCCAGGATAATGCTCAGTGTGGCCACAAAACAACCGAGAAGACAGATACTTTTGTTTCATAGTTTGGTCACACTTAGTAGATTAAGCATGAATTGAGGGCAAAGTAGAAACTGGAGAAAATTTAAGACATTTAAAGTATTTTTAAAATACAGTGCAGAGACCCTTATTGGTTTTAAGGTCCTCTTATTGACATACATGGAATCCTGGTGTGGCACTATGGGTTAATGCGCCAGACTGCAAAACCATTTGAACTGCAAGGTCGGCGGTTCAAGCTCACCAGTTGCTCCTTGGAAACACTATATAGGGTCACTATGGGCCGGAACAGACTTGACGGCACTTAACAACCACAACAACAACAACAATTGATATACACAGTCAAATAAAATGGCCCCAAATAAGAGGTCTCAGCAGTTTATCTGTGACTCGTATATATTTACCTGTAACTGATTAACTAACAATTTGCTATGTGATTTGACTTGAGGGTAAAACTCCATGGTAAAGAATCTGGAGAAATTAGACAATCTCCTAATGAACCAAAAAAATCATCACTAATTTGGGTTTTGTGAGACCCACCAAATCTCAAGCTCAGCTTTGTAAGATCAGATCTTTTCAAGGTCAGGAAAGTTGGCTAACTAGCAGTTCCTTAAACTCTAACCTGAAGAAATAATCTGAAACACTGAACGGGATTTTTATATACCAAAGAATTACTCATAAAAAGTAAAATTTATCAATTGTCTAGGGAAACTGACACATAGACATTTTATGGAAATGGTGTGGAATGTTTCCATCAAACATAATATTTTGAAGAATTATTCATGAAAGAACATATGTGATAACTGGATAGAGCAAGACTGTCATAAGGAAGAAAAGTGACCCCATCTTTAAATCTATAGATATTTTAGAGACTCTTTATTAAGTTTTAGAGAGGAATAAAAACTAGACAAAGAAAAACATAGCTCACCCAGGTGAGGGAAACCATCCCAGAGCACCATGATGGGTTTCCAAAGTTCCACCTCCCCCTGGTGACATTTTATAGGGCACAGGAACAAAGGAATCTCGTCCCACCAACAGAAATGACGGTAGCACTGCCTAGGCTACTAAGAGCAGGGAGCTGTACTCATTAAGGGGTGTGTCCAGGAAAAGTGACCCCAAACCTACTTTTAAAGAGACCATTTCTAACTCTGGCAGCTCAGCTGTTAGATGTGCCTGAGGTACTCTGGAAAAACTGTCATCTGAACACTGAAACCTAGGCACAAGGTGGAATGAAGCTTTGCCTGGCTGGAATCGTCCAGGTTTCATGCTCTACATTACGATCAGCACAGGACAATGAAACACAAAGTAGGCAGTTCAAACCTACCAGCTGCTCCTTGGAAACCTTGCTTTGAGTTGGAACAAACTCAACGGCACTTAACAACAACAACAAACCTGTCTCAAATAGGTTTAAATGTGTGCAGAAAAGCCTGGATGAAAAAACCTGGATCAAAGTGTCATTTCTGTGTGGTGAGTGAGAAGGATGGCAGTGGGACCCTCCTAGCGTTGACAGCACACCAGGGTGACCCCAGCTGGTCTCCTGGGGTCTGTTCTGACCTTCTCCTCAGGAGGCCCAGAGATGTGGTCCTGGCTGAGCCCTGCAGGGTCAAATTCTGAGAAACAGTTCACACCCAGAAGGCTGAGGCAGACCCTAGATCTAGGATTTCTTACTGAGCGATTATCTCTCTCAGGAGAATGTGAGATGCTAGGTCTGTGTGGCCACACCATGAACTCTGGGGAGTCCCCCTTCACCAGAAGCAAAAGTATGAGAAGGCTGTCTGTAACCCTGAGGTGGAATGACTGCAGCTGTCTGATTTTTTTTTTTTCTTCTCTTTATCCACTTTAGCTTTTTTTTAAAAAACACACAAACAAAAAAACCCACTCAGGCATATATAATAAATACATCTCCAAAGGGCACATTCTGCAAGTCTGCTCCTGGCCACTAGTTCTTAGTCCTTCCCTTCTTAGTTGATGAATCTAGAGTCCTCCATGCCCCCATCTCT
>NW_006408547.1:25442756-25445495 GCF_000296735.1 Chrysochloris asiatica | reverse complement strand
TCCTTAACTAAAGGAGACATAAGCACGTCACTCACATGCACTGGGGGCTCTGCCTGTTTAAGAAGATTTCGCAGCTGTCTGATTTTACTGGCTAGGCTCCTGGGTCAGCTTGCTGACAAGAGAGGATTATGGATGGCTTTTATTTTCTTCTTTATGTTGGTCAATTGTTTTGTAGCTAAACATAAAGAACTTTCTCGCCACCCAGTACATAACTGATATTTCTTAAAAGCCAGTATAAATGAAGTTATCATTATACGAGACTATTGAGCAATCTTCACATTAAATAAGATTGCTTTCCCCTTTCTTAAAGCTATAAAATTCAGTTTAAATCTATTTAATTAAGAAACTTATCTTGTAAAATAAGGGAGATAAAATTCAAATGAAGATAATTCCCTGAGGATCTTGACTGGAATGAATAATGGTACTAGGTAATTTTTTATAATTATTTTTGCTGCAACTAACTTAACTTAAAAACTTGTGAGTTTGGAAAGTTGTTGCCTGTTTCACTCATTTGGGAAGTAGGTGTTCCCTGATCCCTAATGCTACTTTTGTTGTTGTTGTTAAGTGTCATCGGTACCAACTCACAGCAACCCTATGCACAACAGAATGAGACACTATCAGGGTCTTTAACAAACTCACAATCGTTGCTATGCCTGACCCTATTGCTGCTGCCACTGTGTCAATCCGTCTCATTGGAGGTCTTCCTCTTTTTCTTCAGTCCTCCACTATACCAAACATGTTGTTCTTCTCCAGGGAATGGTCCCTCCTGACAATATGTCCAAAGTATGACAGACAAGGTCTGGCCATCCTGGCTTCCAAGGAGCACTCTGGCTGTACTTTTTCCAAGACGGATAGGTTTGGGTGCTTTGGCAGTCCATGTTACTTTCAATATTCTCTTCCAACACCACAACTCAAATGCATCAATTCTTCTACGGTCTTCTTTATTCACTGGCCAACTTTGACATGCATATGAGGTTAGTGAAAATAACCATAGCTTGGGTCAGGCGCACCTTAGTCCTCAAGCTGACATCTTTGCTTTTCAACACTTTAAAAAGGTCTTGTGCAGCAGATTCGCCTAATGCAATATGTCATTTGATTTCTTGCTGCTTCCATGAGTACTGATGGTTGATCCAAGCAAAATGAAGTCTTCGACAACTTCAATCTTTTTTCTGCATTTATATGGATGTTGTTTATTGGTTCGGTGCTGAGGATTTTTGTTTTCTTTACATTGAGATGAACCCATACCAAAAACTGTGGTTTTTGATCTTCATCAGTAAATATTTAAAGTCCTCTTTGCTTTTAGCAAGCAAGGTTGTATCATCTGCATATTGCAGGTTGTTAATGAGTCTTCCTCCAATTCTGATGCCATGTTCTTCTTCAAAGAATCCTTCTTCTCGGATGATTGCTTAGCATACAGGTTGAATAAGTATGGTGAAAGAACACAGGTGTGATGCATACTTTCCTAATTTTAAACCATTTGGTGTTCCCTTGTTCTGTTCAAACAAGTGTCTTTTGGTCTAATTACAGGTTCCTCATGGACACAATTGAGTTTTCTGGAATATTCATTCTCTGCAATGTTGTTCACAGTTTGTCATGATTCATACAATCTAAAGCCTTTGTCAAATCAATAATGCACAAGTAAATGTCTTTCTGGTATTCTCTGCTTTCAGCCAAGATCTATCTGATGTTAGCAATGATAGCCTTCATCCCATGGGGTCTTCTGAATCCAGCTTGAACCTCTGTCTGGATGTTCTCTGTTAATGTACTGTTGCAGCCGTTTTTAAATTATCTTTAGCAAAATTTTACTTGCATGCAATAATAGAGATATTGTCCAATAATTTCTGCATTCTGTTGGGTCACCTCTTTGGGATGGGCACAAGTATAGATCTCTTCTGATCAGTTAGCCAAGTACGATCTTCCAAATTTCTTTGCAGAGTTGAGTGTGTGCCTCCAGTGCTGCTGCAGTTTCTTGAAAGATTTCAGTCTGTATTCCATCAATTCCTGGTGCCTTGTTCACTGCTAATGCCTTCAATGCACCTTGGATTTCCTTCTTCAGTATCATCAGCTCTTGATCATGTACTACCTCTCGAAGTGGCTGAACATCGGCCATTTCTTTTTAGTACAGTGACTGTGTGTATTCTTTCCATTTTCTTTTGATGCTTTCTGAATCATTCAATATTTTGCCACAGAATCCTTTAATATTGCAAATTGAGGCCTGAATTTTTTCCTTATTTCCTTCAGTGTTAGAGATGCTGAGTGTGTTTTTCCCATTTGGTTTACTAACTCCAGGTCTTCGCACATTTTGTTATAATATTTGACTTTTGTCTTCTTGAGCTACCCTTTGAAATGCTCTATTTAGCTCTTTTATCTCTTCATTTCTTCCATTTGCTTTAGCATCTCTATGCTGGAGAGCAAATTTCAGAGTCTCTTTTGACATCCATCTTGATTTCTCCTTCTTTCTTGTCTTCTTAATGACCTTTTGCTTTTTCCCTGTATGATGTTCTTGATGTCCTCCCACAACTGACTTTGCAGCGTAGTGCATTAACCCACAGCGCCACACCAGGACTGCAGATGTTAACTCTATGGATACTGAAAACATGCCTGTGCTAGCTCACTAGGTATTTGTTAACGAACAACAAAAAAAAGGCTACGTTTTCATCGGAAGAGAATTAAGAGGTGAATTACAAGAAGCAGGTAAAGAAAATTCTGAGGTGAAAAGGGAGCACCAGGGAGGAAAGG
>NW_006408547.1:25440254-25442384 GCF_000296735.1 Chrysochloris asiatica | reverse complement strand
CCTGTACAGGGTCGCTGTGAGTAGGAACCGCCTCTGCAGCACACCACCACCACTAAGAATCCAGTGATCTTGCTAATTGTTCAGTTCGTGGCCTACCCAGGAGGGTCATTCTTTGAAATTGAGTCTCAGGGCCCATCCCACAGAGGTTCAGGAGAACCTCACTACCATCAAGAAGAGTCTGAAACAGAGTGTGTCCTTGGGACCTGGGGTTCTTGCACTGAAAACCTCCTAGAGCCAGACAAGAGAACAGCAACAGTGACGATGATGAAAAGCAGAGGGACAGTCCCGCAGCAGAGAAACAGCGGCAGGAGCACTCAGGCTGGTTAGCTCATGGGGGGAGAGAAAGAGACAGGAGGCTTGCTGCTGGAGCGTGTAACACTCACTGGAGTATGGAGAGTGAAGGGGCATCAGCCCGCACAGCAAAGAAAGACAGAAAGCCCACACAAGGGTTGTCTGTCCTGCTGGCGTGGCCGAGAAGAAGCTGAGAGCTCTCTTGATTGGAAGCTGTCCTGATTGATGTACTGTCTCCTGAGTTGTATCCTGTTACTTGATGAAGATTATTCTGACCCCGAGTGGTAGCCTCTTACTTCCTGAAGGAAGTATGATTTGTGAGTTCTCTGTGACCACTAGGATGAATCATCAGACCTAACAGAGGAGTGTAGAGTGCTGGGGCATGTGTAGGGCAGAGTGAAGATGGCAGGCATGTCTGAAGTCCCCTTCCAGGAACCAGCTTTGTGCTGATGCTGAGTCTCAGCCCTCCTCAGGAAGCTAGACAGGGTCTGAAGGTAGATTACACAAAGAGAGGGATATCTGTTTGTTTTTACTTTTTGTTGTGAAGAGAGGTATCTCTTACAGTCGTTGCGAAGAGGAGAGGCTGAATTATAAATGCACACACACAGCAAACAGCTTCATATGCCACATGTCAAGTTTGGTGGCTACATACGCCCCTTTGAGGAGGGTGAACCCCAAGTTCACTAACCTGGCCCCTAGTAATAACCATACCCGTGGAAGTCATGAGTAAGGTTCTGCTCCTGGCTCTGTTATTTCCCAGGTGAGGGATTTGTTATAAGTAGCAGGAGTCAACTGGTGCAAGCTTGCATTAAAATGGACATTGTATCACATGATCTGCCAAGGTGACTCCTGAACATTAAGACAGGGCCAGTCAGGCCTAAGAAACAGCCGGAACCCTTGTCCCAGTCTTTGATCCTCTCTGTGCTGTCTGGATTCTTTTCCCCTAGCAGAAAGAGATCTCTGCACTGCCAACCACGAGGCAGAACATGGCGGTATCTGCTCCTAAGTTTCTAGGTTTCATAGTGTAGGAAAGACTGTCCTTCTCCCCAAACTTCAGATCCTTACAAAGGGACAGATTGGTCCTTTTTCATTCAGTTAAGGGCAGCCAGGGATGGAGTCTCAACGTTCAAAAGCATTTTCTTTGTCATTATCTATGTGAGATCAAATATCAGGAGGGATCAGCCGCTGAGGACATCATGTTTGGTAAGATGGAGGGTCAGAGAAAAAGAGGAAGACCCCCAGCGAGATGGGTTGGCAAAGTGGCAGCATCAATGGGCTCAAGTGTGGCAACAATAGTGAGGCTGGCCCAGGACAGCATGATAACATGTCTGAAGTATGAGAGACAAAGTCTTGCTGTCCTGGCTTCTTCCAAGACAGATTTATTTGTTCTTTTGGAAGCCCATGTACTTTCAATAGTCTTCTCCAACACCATAACTCACAAGCTTCTACGGGCTTCCTCATTCATTGTTCAACCTTCACATGCATATGAGAACACTGAAAATACTGTGGCTTGGGTCAGGCATACCTTGTTGTTGTTAAGTGCCATTGAGTTGGTTCCAACTGAGAGCAACCCTGTGCAGAGTGTCCAAGGAGCAGCTGGTGGACTTGGACCACCAACCTTGTGATCAGTAGTCTAGTGATTATCCTACAGCACCACATTAGGACTTTTTAGTTCTCAATTTTTAAAGTCTTTCCAATTCCTAGACTTTCAACTTATAATTTCTTTAAAAATCCAGGACCCTTGGGGATGAGAATAAGTAAAGGGGGAAAATAAAATGATACAACTGCTCAAAATGCCAGACAAGATTTATTAATCAAAACATGCTTCCAGGGGCTAGA
>NW_006408547.1:25430405-25439392 GCF_000296735.1 Chrysochloris asiatica | reverse complement strand
AGGGAATGGAAGCAAATACTGCTAAATGATAATACACAAAGGAGATTGTAATCATTGCAATGAAACGATGGTGTAAAGCCTACATTCTCCCATGTAAAGGATCACTCAGTTCATAATAAAAACTAAAAAAAAAAACAAAAACAAAAACCCTCAGTGAAATCATATTAAAAAATACAACCTTGAAAGGAAGAAATATAATTGTTTTTAGCAAAACAAAACAACAACAACAACAAAACCCAGCATGCTTCCAGGATCAGAAAGATACTGGAGTAACTCAAGACTATGGCCCTTGACTATCCTTCAGGTCTGGATAAGGTCTCACCCTTGTGGCCCGAATTTCAGCCAAGCAGTATGATATAGGGGAGAACAACACTAGTGAGGTATGCTCACCATGGAATGATCAACCTTTCCACAACAAAAGGGTAACAGTTACCTGCAGACATAGTTGAAAAGGGCTGGGAAGGAGGGGGACATGGAAACAGGAACCACAGTGAGGAAGCAGGATTACTGTTACATGGAGGGGACTGTGATCATAGAGATGAAACAAAGTGTATGATTGGCTGAAGGTAAAACTGATGAGCTTCTCTGTAATCCTTTATTCAAGTCACAATAAAAAGTAAAACAAGTCCCCACTGAATAGTTATCATCTTGTCTAGATGGGTCTGGTGAAAGGAGATGGAGATAAGATTCGTAAGATTCAGTAGTGAATAACTGTTATCATGACTAACCGTGACTGTCACAATTGTAAAGGTAGAAGTTTTGTAACAAAAAAAAAGGGGAGTGATTAATCTTACAGTCCAGAAACAGAGGACCCTAGGACCATCAAGAGAGGAACACACAAATAGAATGTGGGACCTTATCCAGAGAAGCAGCAGCACCAGAGATGGAGGTAGAGATGGGGGCATGGAGGACTCTAGATTCATCAACTAAGAAGAGAAGGACTAAGAACTGGTGGCCAGGAGCAGACTTGCAGAATGTGCCCTTTGGAGATGTAATTTCTTATATATGCCTGAGTGGGTTTTTTTGTTTGTGTGTTTTTTTAAAAAAAGCTAAAGTGGATAAAGAGAAATACTGTTAACTGATGGTATATGGAGGGGATTATAATCAACGTAATGAAACAAGTTATATGAATTGTTGAATGTGAAACTGATGATGTGCCCTGTAAACTTTCACTCAATCCACAATAAAAACCTTAAATTAAAAAAAAAAAAAAAGTAAAACAAAACAAAAACCATGCTTCCAGAAACCTGAGTCATGTCTCTACCATAGCTGGTAATTATTCTAACATTCAGGCACTCAAACTTTTTATCTTTTTTACGTCAGTTGTTAAAAACATAGTATTTCAGACATTAAAACAAGTATTATTAAAGTTCAATAAAAACATACTAAATTTAGAAACAAGTTATTTTTAATTGCCTGTCCCTATCTACCCTGTGTACAGAGGGTAATCTTCCTCTGGTCAAGTTCTGATTATCAAGCCATCGAGGCTAGGTCAAATGGGTACTGTCTACAAGTTTGGGTGTTCTTGTGCATCTCCCCTCACTTCATATCAGCTGGATGTGTCACTCTCTGCTCTAGCCCTGCGTGGATAGGTCCTTGTCCATGGGCTCAGGAGACCCCAGATCTTACCATACTTTGGACCAACCAGCTTTCTTCTTTTCTCTCATCTCCAGGTCGACAGGAGTCTATGGAACATAGTCAAACACAGCCCATGTCTTCATTGCTGCCTTTCCCCCTCTTCCACTCACCAGCAGACCAACATGGTCACCAGCAAGCTTACATGCCTGCTCAGGTGTCCTTTTTGAGTTTCAGTCTTACAGGGGGGGTTTGTCCTGAAGGGACTTGATTGCTTGCCTTGATGGCTTCCTGGTAAACAACTTGCTTGTTCTTGTTGTAGCCAATCAGACCATCATTTTTTATTGTTAGATTTTTTTCCTGTTGGTCTTTCTTTCGAGAAGTATCTTCTGTTCCTCTAGCTGTTCCAGGTGGTTCTGTTTGTCCTTTCAAGTGGGAATGTCCCACTTCAGAAGTTTTAATGGTTTTTTAAAATCACGTTTTTATCTTGGATGATTTTAGATTTGCAGAAAAGTTGCAAATAGTTCCTAAATGACCCCCACTCTGTTTCAGCTTCTTTGATTACCATACGACTGCTGTGGCACTGGACCACAAGGGCGGTGGTTCAAACTCACTAGCTGCTGCTCAGAAACCCTATGCAGGGTCATTATGAGTCAGAAATGACTCATTGTCACTTAACAACAACAACAAATTTACCATAAGCCATTGGTCACAACTAAGAAACCAAAGTGGGCCTTCCTGTTCACCAAACACCAGGTTTTCTTCTTCAGCACCAAGATCTAATCCAAGATGCCATATTACATTTAGTATATTCCTTATTAAGTAGAAAAAATTTAATTTCTACATGCTATACATATGGTATTATAGTTTATATTCTTTTAAAATATTTTTTCATATGATCTACTTTTAAACATATAATAAATATTTTACATTTTACTGAGATCTGGATGTTTGATGTTACAGTTTCTACTTAGTCTCGGCATATAATAAAGCCTATTTGGATCTCTATTATCCAGATTTGTTGTTGGTAAGGGACGGTGAGTCATTTCCTACTCATAGGGACGCTGCATAAGGGTTTCCAAGGAGCACCTGGTGGGTTTGAACCGCCGACCTTGCAGTTAGCAGTCCAGTGCTTATCCTACAGCGCCACACCAGGACTCTAATTATCCAGATAATGTCTATGTATTCAACTCCATAGGATTCTTAAGTGTGATTAACAGAAATGCCTTGAAATGTCACCAATATGAAGCCCTGAATATGTTAAGGATGTGAAATATAATGACTTACTGTTGTTGTTGTTGTTAAATGCTGTTGAGTTGGTTCTGATCCACAGTGACCTTACATAGGGTTTCCAAGAAGTGGCTGGTGAGCTTGAACTGCCGACCTTGTGGTTCAAACTGACCTTGCAGCCCAGCGCATTATCCCACAGTGCCACACCAGGCCTCCTATGAATTATTTCGTATAGTGCACATTATACAACTCACCTCTCTTACTACCTTTGTGTCAATTCTGACTCACAGAGACCCTGCACAGGGTTTGTGAAGCTAAAAACTTTCATAGCAGCACAAAGCGTCATCTTCATCCCACAGAGCAGCTAATGGATTTGAAAACTGCCAAGCTTGCAGTTAGCAGTCCAGTGTTAATCCTACAGCTCCCCCAGGGCTGACACATATTACATATAGTGCATGTTGGTGTCCACCACTCGTCTGTCAGTTTGTCGTACTGTGCTGGCTTGCATGTTGCTGTGATTCTGGAAGCTATGCCATGGGTATTTTAAGATAGAAATTAAGAGCAAAAAGAGAATTAGGAAAGCTATATATTTTGCAATTAGGCAGTGTAGTTCTAAGGTCAGGAACAAGACAAGCCTGTCACCGTCATCTTCAGCTACTTGAAAGATGGTTTTAGGAGTAACTAGAAATATTTGATAGGTCCACATCTATCTGTTAACAAACTGGATGTTCTGATAATGGTATTTGAAGTACCAATGCCCATGGCATAACTTACGGTCTTGTAAGGTTGCTAAGGATTCCTGGTGGTGCAGTGGCATAAACACTGAGCTGCTAATACAAACAGCAGAAAACCCAGCAGCCACTATGTGGAAGACGAAGCTGTCCACTCCTGTAAAGATTCCCTGCCTTGGAAGCCCTGTGGGGTGGTTCGACTCTGTCCTGTGGAGTCTCTGTGAGTCAGAATCAACTCCCCGTTAATAGGAAGGAGCCCTGGTGGTGCAGAAATTAAGTGCTCAGCCGCTAATTGAAAGGCCAATGGATTGAACCCACCAACCACCCCTCAGAAGGAAGGGGTAGCCATCTGCTCTGGTAAAATTTCTTGCCTTGAAATCCCTGTGGGACAGACAGTTCTACTCCATCCTCTAAGGTCCAGTTGGATTGGACTTAATATCAATAGGTTTTAAGGGTTTTGATTTTCCAGGTTTTGCTCACCCAGAGTTGCTAGGAAGGTTTGAACTGCCAGTCTGTGGGCTAGCAGCTAAGCACTTAACTGCTGTGCCACCAAACCCAAAGTTATTCCATCAAGTCAATTCAAATGCATTAAGCCATTGGGACACCAGCGGTCCTTTATTTATGAAATATTTCTCAGTGGTGCTAGCCCTGGAAAAACTCCTCTTTGATTCATTTATGGACTGGGAATATCTTAAAGGAATTAATGTAAAAGATAGGAAAAACTGTATGCACAAATAGACTAATGAAAAGCTGGGGGGACGTCCATCTATAAAGGACAGCTTATGTTGCACATATGGACACAGCAGGAAATAATACAGCTTTTGCCTTGTGATTTGTAAGATAATAAACCCAATAAAATCAAACTATTAGTCATTCTTCTTACAGTTATGTAAGAGCCAGGTGTGTTCACAGAGTCAAGAAAATGTCCTGGAAAACATCAGAAGATAATTTGGTAGAGATGGAAATAAAGTGTTTTTTTTTTTTTTTTCAAACAATCATAAATGAATTTTATCATATTTGTATCCTTACTTTTTTTATTTAAAAAATTCTATTTGAAGTGCAAATTAGGTCTTAATCGTATCGTTTGCAATCTGCTCCCTCCTTCCTGACCCCACATTCATTGCCTTTCTCCTGATCTCATTCATTCTCATTAAGCGGGGTGTTGTTGTTAAGTGCCATCGAGTTGGTTCCTACTCAGAGCAACCCTGTATAGGGTTTCCAAGGAGCGACTGGTGAGTTTGAACTGCCGACCTTGTGGTTCACAGTCCAGTGCTGGTCCTGTAATGCCACACCAGGAGTTCACTGAGCTTAGAGAATCCAAGTAACACGGAACTCCTCCCTGTCTCAAGACAGATTCTTGTAGAAAACAAACAAGAATATCCCAGAAAGAAGAGGCACATTTCTTTCCGTCTCAACAGTCCCTTTCGGGGTGTGGCGCTGCAGGTTAAGTAGGTTTGAACCAGAAGGCCGGTGGTTCAAGCTTACCAGCCACTCCTCAGAAACCCTATCCAGGGTCACTATGAATTAGAACAACTTGATGGCACTTAACATTTCCATGAGTGCTGTTTTCATGGCATTTGGCTGTCCCAGGACATCTGCAATAGGAGATTCACTACACTACCAAACCCTGAATTTTGGAGAGTCATTAAGAATTCCTTAAATTAAGAATTCCTTAATGACTACCATCTGTGGCGCTGTGGATTAATGCATCAGACTGCAAAGCTGTTTGAACTGCAAGGTCAGCCATTCAAGCTCACAAGCTCACCTTGGAAACCCTACACAGGGTTGCTATGGGTTGGAATTGACTCGATGGTACTTAACAACAGCTACTATCTTGAATAGCACTGTTTCTTCTCTTGTCCTTATCCCCCTTCCAATCCAGAATGAGTGCAAGTGTTTATTGAACTCTTCAGTTTGCTTTTCATGAGAAACATGGGCAAAAGTTCGACCTTCAGGGCAATCTTGGCCAAGAGTTCAGAGGGCACAGCCAGAGTGAATGCTGCTGCTTGGGTTGAGAGCTCTGGGACCAAAGGATCTTGCCCCATCAGGATGAATGTGAAGGCAGCTGTCTGTGGAGACACGCACTTACCTCTTCTTTCCTACAGGGAAGACTGAGCCCTTCTTTGTATCAGTACTCGGTGCTGACCAACATGTCCACCCCCACGTCTTTTTTTATCTGGCCATAGAAGGAAGTATGACTTTCAGAGTTGAACAACAACAGCTTTTGTGCTATTTTAAAGCAACTAGCTTTTTGTTTCTATATGTGCCCCTTAGGCAAATGTGTTCTTAGGCAAACTCCTTCTCGTCTGAAAGGGGAGAGTCCCTCACTAGGGTGGGATCAGGGAATCACGTGCTGGTTGGAACAGGGGCATCTTAGCATAGCAGCCAGTTCCTGGAAAGGGGCCAGCTGCCATGCCCCTGCCGAAGAGTGACCAGAATTGCTGGTGATGAAGAGGGACCCTTTTGATTAGGCATTGGCATTTATTAGGTCCTTGTGTTCAAGAGAAACTGGTGAGGAATCGTGGCTATGCTAAATCATCTCAAAAACTCTTGAAGTTGCTGCTCAATCGGGGGCCACCAAGAAAACAGGACATGTGAGTGTGGGTTTCTGCACTTTGGGGGCTGTGTCTGGGAATCTTGTGAGGAGAGGACCTCCAGACTCGCACCAGACACTTAGGCAACACAACCTGGGAACAGAGGCTGAGGCTTCTGAACCCCACGATCTCTTGTTGCTATTCTAGTGTGGATGTGATTGTAAAATTAATCAACCATTTTGTCTACCATAAAAACCAGGAAGCAGTTCAGGAGTATTTTTGGCAACACATCCTTCCTTCGAGACAAAAAAAGAGAGAGAGAGACAATGCAACTGGAAAACAAAGTGCACCCTCTCCCCTCCAATTTAACTGGATAATGAAATGTGAGAGGAGAGCACATATTCGTCTGATTAACAATTAAGTGCTCTGACCTTCTAGCAGGCTAGGCAGGCTAAACGTGGAGACTGTTACCATGGTTCTTTATCTCACGTGTGAATCCCATTATGACGATGCTCGTCTGGTGGCATCTTTTCAAATGACAGTGAAAGCAGCTGTCAATCAAAGACTTCATTTCTTGTCCCAGCCGGATTGCTGGCACAACCTTCTATTTGTTCAAATCCTGGGACTATAGTTTCATGGTGGGTCCCATCTTTCAGGGTCTCGTTCGTTCTCCACCCTAACCCTTCTTCTCTCCCTTCCTCCTGGAATTGCGGATCTGGGTGTCCCGTTATTTTTCACTAAGCTTTCTAGGTGGGAACTAATCTAATTAAGGTTATGCATCCTGCTAACTGTCCCTCCCACTTTTTTACCAGTGCAGCTTATGACCCAATACACAGAATTTCAAGCAAAGCAACTAGATCACTTGTCTAATTGAGGGTTTCTCAACTTTAGTACTTTGGTGATATTTTGGGCTGAGCACTTTGTTGTGTGTGGGAAGACAGCCCTGTGCACTGTAGGATGTTCAGCAGCATCCCTGGCCTCTACCCACTAGATGCCAACAACGCTCCCTCTCCAGTTACACAAACAAAAATGTCTCAAAACACCAAACACACTGTCACTGAGTGCATTCTGACTCAGAGAGAATAGAACTGATAGATCAGGTTTCCAAGACAGTAAGTCTTCACAGGAGCAGACACACTCATCTGGTTTTCCCTGTAGTGACTGGTAGGCTTAAACTGCCAATCTTGCAGTTAGCAGTCTAATACTAATCCCATAATGCCACCAGGGTTCCTTACAATGTCTTCAGACATTGCCAAATTCCCCTGGGGCGAGGTGGCAGTAAAATTATCCCAAATTGAGATCCAATCAGTAAAATTTCAGGCATGGCAACTATGTTAATATAGAGATTTCTATATTTTGAGGGTGGTGGGCAGCCTTAGGTAATCAGAGTAGGCAGTAGCCTAAAGTGCTTCCATGCGTGATGAAATGGGGACCATTTTCTTTCCATCTTAATTCCAGGCAGGCTATGGAAGACACACTTCAAGGGACTATGCCCATGTGAAAGGCGGTTGCAATGAAACATAGGTATATACTTCCGAGGGGTCTGTGTATGGTGAGGAGGTCATGAGGATTGATTATGGGCTAGAACCATGAAGAAAAAGCCATTAAGTGGGTGGGCAATTAGATGGCGTGTAATATAACCTATCCTGGTGCGGAGCTACTGGACTGGTTTGAATAGCAAGGTTGGCAGTTCAAATTCACAGACTACTCATTGAAAATCCTATATAGACAATGGCACTTAACAAAAACAACAAATCTAATCTGTCAAGTTGTCAGTAAAGTAACTGCTATGGGCTCAATTGTGTCCCCCATAAAACATGTGTTGGAATGCTAAACTCTTTAGCTGAAAATGTAATCTCACTTGGAAACAGAATTTTCTTTGGTATGTTATTGAGGCATATCAGTGCAGGGTGTATCCTAAACCTATTCACTTTTAAAATCTATTAAAAGAGCAGACTGTTGTTCTTGTTGTGATGTGCCGTGGAGTCGGTTCTGACCCATAGCGACCCTGTACAGGGTTTCCAAGGCTGTCAATCTTTACGGGAGCAGAATGCCTCATCTTTCTCCCATGGAACAGCTGGTAGTTTTGAACTGCTGACCTGGCAGTTTGCAGCCTGATTTGCAACCACTACACGAACAACCACTATGCTACCAGAGCTCCTTACAAAGGGCAGACTAGGTTCAAAGAAAAGAAATACAATGGGGGAGACCACTACCACATGAAGATCACCTAGAGACTAGGAACACTGGAGCTCTAGAAGGCAGACTAGACAAGGAGCTTCCCCCAGGGTCAACAGAGAGAGCCTCCCCCTAGATCCAGTGTCTTGAATTCAGGTTTCTAGCCTCTCAAGCTGAGGGAACTAAGGAAAGAGCCAAACCTTGACTTATGGTATTGAAGGATTCGCTGGATAAAATTACTGAATGATGCATAAAGCATCAAAAGAAGATGGAAGGAATACACAGAGTCACTGTACCCAAAGAAAATGGTCGATGTTCAACTATTTCAAGAAGTAGCATGTAACTTAAGGAAGAAGTCCAAGGTGCATTGAAGGCATTGGCAAAGAAACAAAGCACTGGGAATAAAGGGAATACAATTGAAATATTTCAACCAACGGCTGAAGCACTGGAGGCACTCGCTCATCTCTGCCAAGAAATTTGGAAGGCAGCTACCTGGCCAGCTGACTGACAGAGATCCATATTTGTGCCCATTCCAAAGTGAGATGGTCCAGTGGAATGTGGAAATCATCGGACAATATCATTGATAGCCCATGCGAGTAAAGTTTTACTAACGGTAATACAAAACCAGCTGCAACCCTACATTGATAGAGAACTTCCAGAGGTTCAAGCTGGATTCAGAAAAGGATGAGGAATTCGGGATATCATTGCTGACATCAGATGAAACTTGGCTGAAAGCAGA
>NW_006408547.1:25426973-25429330 GCF_000296735.1 Chrysochloris asiatica | reverse complement strand
ATGGCACCTAACAACAACAACAAATGGAGAAAAGATTGAGGTTGTCAAAGAATTCATTATGCTCAGATCAATCATCAACACTCATGGAATCCACAATCAGAAATCAAATGACGTATTGCATCAGACAAATTTGCTCACAAGATCTCTTTAAAGTGTTAAGGAGCAAAGATGTCAATTTGACGTCTAAGGTGCACCTAACACAAGCCATGGTATTTTCAATAACCTCATATGCATTTGAAAGTTGGACAATGAATAAAGAAGATGCTAGAAGAATTGATGCATTTGAGTTATGGTGGAGGAGAATATTGAAAGTACGATGGACTGACAAGTGAACAAATAGATCTGTGTTGGATGAAGTACAGCCAGACTTCATCTTTCATACTTCAGACGTAGTATCAAGAGGGACTAGTCCCTGGAAAAGGATATCAAGTTTGGTTAAGTGGAGGGTTGGACAAAAAGAAGAAGGCCCCCCCAAGGAGATGGATTGGTATAGTGGCTGCAGCGATGGGCTCAGGCATAGACACAATTGTGATGTTGACTTGGAACTGGGTAGTGTTACATTCTGTTGCACATATAGGGTCACTATGAGTCCGTATAGACTCGATGGCACCTAACAACAACAACAACGAGCCTCCTAAGCTGAGAAAATGTCCTGTTCTCTAAAGCCACCCACTGATACTATTTCTGTCACAGAAGCACTAGCTAGCTAATACACTTGCTCTCAAAATCAGTTTCAAGTGAATTTTCTTCTTGTTGTGATTGTCAGATGTCATCCATTCAATCCTGACTCCACAATAGACCCCAAGCACAATAGACCCCATGCACACTGCCCCACCCTGTGCCACCTTCAAAGTTGTTATGTTTGAGCCCATGTTGTTGTGATATCATGTTTGGTTAAGTGGAAGGTCGGAGAAAAAGAGGAAGACTACCCCAAGGTTTTCTCATCTGGTTGGGGATCTTCCTCTATTTCAATGACCCTCCACTTTGCCAAGCATGATGTCCTTCTCCAAAGACTGATCTCTCCTGACAACATGTCCAAAATTCCAGGATGAAGTCTGGCCTTCCTTCCGTCTAAGGATCCTTCTGGCTGTGCCTCTCTCAAGCCGGTTATTTGTTCCTCAGGCAGTCCATGGTACTTCCATTTTTCTTTTCCAACATCATAATTCCAGAGCACTGAGTCTTCTATAGTCTTCTTTTCTCTTTGTCCAAATTTCATATGCATATGAGGTGATTGAAAATACCATCGTCAGGCACACCTTAATTCTCAATCTTTGCTCTTTAACACTTTACAGAGGTCTTTTACAATAGATTTGCTTAATACAATATGTAATTTGATGTCTTGGTTTTTCCATTTTATTTATCTATTTACCTTGTTTGATTTCTTGACTGCTGCTTCCATTAATGTTAATTGAGGATCCAAGCAAAATTAAGTCTTTGATCCCTTGTAAACAGGAATTAGACAGACTACAAATTCCTTTATCACTACTCCTTTTCAATATTGTGTTGGAAGTTTTAGCCAGAGTTATGACAAGAAAGGGAAATTATAGTTCTTATTGTTAAATGACCCTGCTGGTATTTAAAATACCCATGGCACAGCTTCCAGAATCACAGCAACTCACAAGCCACCACAGTACGACAAATTGACAGACGAGTGGCGGAGAAATGAGGAGGTATAAGAGCTGAACACAAAATTTAAAAGGTCAGCTCAAGAAGACAAAGTCAAATATTACAATGAAATGTGCAAAGATCTGGAGTCCAAAAACCAAAAAGGAAGAACATGCACAGCATTTCTCAAGCTGGGAGAACTGTAGAAAAAATTCAAGTCTCAGCTTTCGTTATTGAAAGATTCTCGGGGCAAATTATTGAATGATGCAAAAAGCATCGATAGAAGATGGAAGGAATACACAGAGTCACTGTACCAAAAGGAAATGGTAGATGTTCAACTGTTTTAAGAGGTATCATATGATCAAGATCCAATGATACTAAAGGAAGAAGTCCAAGGTGCATTGAAGGAAATGGCAAAGAACAAGGCACCAGGAATTGATGAAATAAAAATTGAAATCTTTCAAGAAAGTGAGGCGACACAGGAGGCATTCATTCATCTATGCCAAAAAGTTTGGAAGACAACTATCTAAACTGATTGGAAGATATCTGTATTTGTGTCCATTCAAAAGAGAGGTGACCCAACGGAATGTGGAAATCATCGGACAATCTCTTTGATATCCCATTCAAGTATAGTTTTACTAAAGGTCATACAGAAACAGCTGCAAGCATATATTGACAGAGAACTTCCAGAGGTTCAAGCCAGATTCAGAAGAGGATGTGGAATGAGGGATATCATTGCAGATGTCGGATGG
>NW_006408547.1:25424312-25425846 GCF_000296735.1 Chrysochloris asiatica | reverse complement strand
GCTGGAGAAGGATATCATGTTTGGTAAGGTGGAGGGTCAGAGCAAAAGAGAAAACCCCCAGAGAGATGGATTGGCCAAGTGGTAGCATCAATGGGCTCAAGCATAGCAACAATAGTGAGGTTGGCCCAGGACCGGGCAGTGTTTCGTTCTGTTGTGCACAGGGTCGCTATGAGTTGGTAATGACTTGATGGCACCTAACAACAACAAAAACATTGTTAAATGCCATAAAATCAATTACCAATGGTTCTGACCTACAGCTACCATGTATAGGGTTTCCAAGGAGAGGCTGGTGAGTTTGAACCTCCGACCCTGCAGTTCAAACCAACTTCATGTTCGAGTGTTTGATTTCTTGTTTTTTCCATTTTATTTACATATTTACATCATTTGATTTCTTGACCAATGCTTCCATAAATGTTGGTTATGGATCCAAGCAAAATTAAGTTTGACCCTTGCAAACAGGAATCAGCCAAGAATGTGATTTATCAGCATTCCTTTTCAATATTAGGTTGGAAGTTTTAGCTAGAACTATGAAGACAAGAAAGGGAAATTAAAGACACTCAAATTGGCAAAGAAGTACACCTATTTTTGCAGATGATATGGTCCTATATTAGAAAGTCTCAAAGACTCAGCAAGAAAAATTACTGGAACTCATTACAGGATTGAGGAAAGTGGCTGAGTACAAGATCAGCATATAAAAATTAATTGGATTCCTTTATACTAATAAAGACAGCTCTGAAACGGAAATCCGGTAAAACAATACCATTTGCAATAGCTACCCAAGAGATGACAGACTTAGAAATAAATTTAACCAGAGGAACAAAAGACCTATGCAAATAAAAATACAAAAAAGTAATACAAGAAACGAAAGAGACCTATAAAAATGGGTGAGTATACCATGCTCATGGATAGTAAGAATTAACATTGTGAAAATGTCAACATTACCCAAAGAATCTACAGATATAATGCAATCCCAATCGAAAGGTTAAAAGGGAGGTAAAGAGAAAAGCGAGATAAGTCTGTGAGAGAGAAAGAGACAAGAAATAGCGAGGATGTTGGTGTGACGTGAAGAATGAAATCAGTGTCACCAGTCATTATGTCTACGGACTGTCAAATGGGAATGGGTTTTGGTGTGTACATTTTCACCAAAAAATATGCTGGAGAAAGAAGAGATGTAATGTCAAGGGGAGTGCAGTGGCTTTGTAGGATCAATACTGGACTTGGAGCCATGAGGCTGAGAGTTTGAGCCCACTGCTGCTCCACGGCAGAAAGATGAGGTTTTCTACTCATGCTAAGATTTACAGCCTGAGAAACTCTATACAGGCTCACTATGAGTCAGCATTGACTCGATGGCATACAGCAACAACAATACAATGTCAGATGTTTTTTGTTTTGTTTTTAATTTAAGGTTTTTATTGTGGATTGAGTGAAAGTTTACAGGGCACATCATCAGTTACACATTCAACAATTCATATAACTTGTTTCATTACATTGATTATAATCCCCCCCATATACCATCAGTTAAAAGTATTTCTCT
>NW_006408547.1:25420620-25421847 GCF_000296735.1 Chrysochloris asiatica | reverse complement strand
TTAGGATTTAATTTTCAGCCTATTTCCTCTTTTGTCTGCTTGTCTGCAAGGTCAGTTTGAGCTACAAGATCAGAGGTTCAAACCCACCAGCCACTCTTTGGAAACCCTATACAGAGTCGCTATGGGTTGGAACCAACTTGAAGGCATTTGAAAAACATTATGTACCAGCGTTATGGGACACGCATTCATTGAACCATTTCATTTAAATATCAACAATGTTGTGAGACAGGAGCTCAGAGGAGTTCCATTCTAAGCCAAGAGAGGTTAGTGTGATGGACAAAGTTTCCCTTTTGATACAGAACTAGTGTGCAAACTCAAATCTACTGATGACTGAATTCATGTTTATACTTTGCAAGGCACCTATAATCCTTTGTTCTCTATTGTTATTTTAAAAATACCAATTCTTTGAGAGGGCAATTAACTGCACTTGGAAGTAAGTGAAAGTCTACAGTACACCAGACAATTTCTCAAGTAGCAGAAAATAGCCTATGATATACTGTGTTTATTTTAAGGCAACTCTGGGTGAGAACAATGTGGAATGGTAGTGATGTAACACAAATTTATAGGATTTTTTTTCCTTAAGAAATAAAAGAATTGGCATTCTTTGTCACACACATAGATATATCAGCACACCATCTTATTTTCTTTTGTGTCCCTGGGAAGGCATTTCATAGACTTTCACCAGGACAGGGAAACACTGGCATAATCCCTTGCAAAACACAGTAAACACACACAAAAAAATACAGTGGAGTAAATGCATGCCAAATTTCAGCATGTCATCTTCTTTTTTTTCTCCTAAAAAAATCTCTGCTTACCAAGCTCCAATCTCAAGTGTTATTGGAATTGAAAAAGCATGTTCTTTTTAATTACACATTACTACATTCAAGTACTAATTTATGCCCATTACATGTTTCTCTTTATTACTGCTGATAGCATCATTTGACTGCAAATGCTTTGCAAATATATCATACCTGGTATATTAACAAGTAAGCCAATTGTTGGATTCATTCAACTTTTCCAACAGGAGTGACTAGCATGTGCTACCTGCTGGAAAGAAGATGATGACAACTCAATGTAAAGGGGGAAACCCTGGCGCGTGGCCCCCACCCCAGCAACATTCCTGAGTCAGGAAGATCTAGGGTTGGATTAGGATCTCTCCCTTTGTAAAACTGGTGGTCACACCCAATATCCATCAGTGGATTGAATCTATTCTGAATCTTCCCTAGT
>NW_006408547.1:25416601-25419335 GCF_000296735.1 Chrysochloris asiatica | reverse complement strand
AGAAACACTAGGTTACAGACAGGCCTTTAAACTGAGAATTGGCATCCCATTCTAGATATACTGAATCTGAAGCACATGGTAACAAGATCCCAAGGCGGTTCTTATATATACTTTATATATTCTTATTGTGTGTATATATAAGACTTACTCTACCACTCATCTGTCAGTTTGTCGTACTGTGGTGGCTTACTGTGTTCTGTGTTTTGATTGATGTTGCTGTGATTCTGGAAGCTATGCCACTGATATTTTAAATATCAGCAGGTACACCCATGGTGGACAGGTTTCAGAAGAGCTTCCAGACGAAGGCAGGTTTGGAAGAAGGAGAGATGGACTACTTCTGAATATTTAGTCACTGACAACTTTATGATTAGCAGTGGAATGATGTCAGTTAGCACCAGAAGATTGACTATTGAAACATGATGAAGACCACCAGAATATTGTCAGATATAGTGCTGGAAGATGAGTCACCTCAGGTTGGAAGGCACTCAAAATACAACTAGGGAAGAACTGTCTCCTCAAAGTAGAGTTGACCAAGATGATATAAATGGAGTAAAGTCTTTGGGACCTTCATCTGCTAATGGGGCACAACTCAAAATGAAGAGAAGCAGTAGTAAGCATCCACTAATAATTGTAACATGGAATGTAAGAAGTATGGACCTAGGAAAATTGGAAATTGTCAAAAATGAAATGGAATGTATAAACATCCATATCCTAGGCATTAGTGAGCTGAAATGGGCTGGTATTGGCCATCTTGAATGTGACAATTACATGGTTTACACTGCCAGGAATAACAAACTGAAGACAAATAGTGATGCATTCATCATCAAAAAGAACATACCAAGTTTTGTCTTGAAGTACAACACTGTCTATGATAGGATAACATCCATCCACCTACCAGGAAGACCAGCTAATACCACTATTATTCAAATTTACACTCCAACCACTAAAGCCAGTGAGGATGAACCTGAAGAATTCTACCAACCCCTTCACTCTGAAATTGATCAAACAAACATTCAAGAAGTATTGATCATTACTGACGATTGGAATGCAAAGGTTGGAAATAAAAAGGAAGGAGCAGTAGTTGGAAAATATGGCTGGGGTGATAGAAACAATGCTGGAGACCACATGATAGAATTTTGCAAGACCAATGCCTTCTTCATTGCAAATACCTTTTAAAACAACATAAAAGATGACTATGTACATTGACCTCACCAGATGGAATACACAGAAATCAAATTCAGTACATCTGTGGAAACAGATGGTAGAAAAGTTCCATCTCATCAGCCAAAACTAAGCCAGGGGCAGACTTGTGTAACAGAGCATCCATGCTCATATGCAAGTTCAGGCTGAAGATGAAGAAAATTAAAACAAATCCATGAGAGCCAAAGTATGACCTTAAACATATCCCACCTGAATTTAGAGATCATATGAAGAACAGATTTGATGTATTAGATAGACACTAAAAACTGAAGAACACAAGAGTTGTAATATGACATTAAGAACATCAGAGAGGAAGAATGCAAGATCATTAAGAGGACAAGAAAGAAGGAAAAGACCAAAATGGAGGTCAGAAGACACTCTGAAACTTTCTCTCCAGCATAGAGATACTAAAGCAAACGGAAGAAATGAGGGTAAAAGACCTAAATAGAGAATTTCAAAGAGCAGCTCGAGAAGACAAAGTCAAATATTATAACAAAATGAGCAAAGACCTGGAGTTAGAAAACCAGAAAGGAAGAATACAGTCAGAATTTCTCAAGCTGAGGGAACTGAAGAAAAGAATTCAATCTTCAATATGCAATATTAAAGGATTCTATGGCCAAAATATTGAATGATGAAGAAAGCATAAAAAAAAAGATGTAAGGAACAAGTCTGAACAACAAAACAAAGGTCGTTATCAGTTGGTACCAACTCAATGGCACCTAACAACAACATAAAGGTGTGAGTTAGGGATCTAAGTGGATTTTGATTCAACATTATTTATGGACTAATATTTTCCCTAATAATTTGAAGTGCCATTTTCATCGGTACGTTTGTGAATAAACTTGGATACATTTCTGGGCTTTCTAATTGTTTTCATTGACTGTTTACCCATTGACATAACTCTCATAGTCATTTGTCTTTATTTTCAGATTTATTTATTTTTTGGTGGTTTTTCAGGATTATTTGTTTGGTGTAACTTTGCCCAAACTTTTATAATTAAGCCTCTCAGAATCACTTTGCTTTAGATAGATTTTATACACATGGAATTCAACTTTGGTTTTGTTTTGTCATTCAGTGAGTCATTTTACATTATTAGGTGAGTTCAGCTTATTTGCTGACATTTATCTATAGAGTTCCTGGTGTGGGACTGTAGGATAATGCTTTGGTCCAAAAGGTTGGTTTGAACCACATGGTCGACAGTTCAAACTCACCAGTTGCTCCTTGGAAACCCAAGATATGGTCACTTTAACTTAGAATCAATTCGATGGCACTTAACAACAACATCTATAAAAAAGATGCATTTGGCCTTGGTTTTGCCATTATCTTTCGTATTGTGATTTCTAGTTATAATTATGTCTTAAAAGTTTCACTATTCTGTATTCAGTTGTTTGCTGTGTGTGTTTCTTAATTTGGAAGGTTAGTACTTTTGTTCAAGGAGATATGTTCTGCCACATTTTCCTGGCCATTGTGTTACTTTCTTACTCCTTTATGATTCTTACTATATATTTGTATAGATCCTATGCTAATTTCTTTC
>NW_006408547.1:25412376-25416034 GCF_000296735.1 Chrysochloris asiatica | reverse complement strand
AGATCCTATGCTAATTTCTTTCTGATTATGACTACTATATATTTGTATAGATCCTATGTTAGTTTCTCTCTGATTATGACTTACTATATATTTGTATAGATCCTATGTTAGTTTCTTTCTGATTATGACTCATCTTTCAGTGAGCTCTCCGTAGATGAGCTATTTATGAGAGGCTCATGTCAGGGATGGTCAGGGCCATTCTGCAGTTAGTCAGAATTCCCCTTCCAACAGGGAGTTGAGTGTGATGGAGTTATTTTGGCCTTGATTTCTCTCCGCTCAACAGAGACACCACCTGGTGACTAATTGCAGGCAGTTTCCCTCCCCCACCCTGCCACTCCAGCGGGCTGCTTCCTGCAAATGAGACTTGTCTGGTGACTTTAACCCAACTTCTATTTCCTGCCAAGTGAAGTCTGAGGAAATGCCTGGTGGCAGCCAGCATTCTTTTTCCATTAAGGATGTGATGTGCACTTTGAGCAGCTGTACTCTCAGAGCTTTGTGTTAAACCTCTACAGCCATGTACGTCCCTCTGAATCTTCCCCCTCCCTCATGCCATCTATTGTAGTTCACACTCCTCCGTGTCTCCTGTTCTCTCTAGTGTCTTTTCTGTTCACCTCTGCCATTAGCAATCTGAAGTCTTAGGTGTTCCAGCATCTTCTAGGAGATTAGCAGGTTTGCAGCTGGAATAGTTCTTAAGCCTTGTATGCACTCTAGTCTTTGCTTTGTTGTTGTTAACTGCTCATAGCAACCCTGCATAGGACTTCTGAGGAGTGGCTGGTGGGTCTGAAGCACCGACCTTCCAGTTCAAACCAATGTTGCAGTCCAGTGCATTAACCCACGGCACCACGCCAGGACTCTAGTCTTCTCTTGGGTGGTTGGTGGTTAAGTACCGTGGAGTCACTTCCAACTCATAGTGACTGTGTACGGGGGGTTTCCGAGGCTGTAAATCTTTATGGGAGCAGAACACCTCATCTTTCTCCTATGGAACAGCTGGCAGTTCTGAACTGCTAGCTTTGAGGTTAGCAGCCCAACTCATAACCACTCCGTTACCAGAGCTCCTTCCTGTCTTCTCCTATTGGAGGCTTTTTTGATTGGTTCTTCATTCCAGGTAGTCTGAACTTGCCTTACTCTTGGTTTACTGGGTTAATGTCATTCATCACACATCTGTCTACTCCCTAGCACCCATTTCCCTCTGACAAGTTAAGTCTGTTTTCTGTTCTGGGAACATTTCCTCTGTAATTTCTTCATAGTGTCCTGTCTCTCCTCTTTTCCCCTCTCTGATCCTCATATTAGTCAGATAGTTTATTACTCAATTAATCATATATGCCTCTTAGTGTGTCTTTATTTTTGTACTTTAAATATTTTTTCCACCTTGTAATCAAGAAGTATATAATGATCTCCTCAGAGCAAACTCCCTTCCAAGACTAAGACTCAAGGGGAATACACGAGTAGCCATGTGGTCTGGCTTATGACCACATAAGGGGAAGAGGGAAAAAAACAGCAATGAAGTTGGGATCTAAGTCCAACCACATTCAATAGACTCCTGTGAATCTGGGTGGAGACCTGGATGGCCAGCAGTATGGCAAAACCAGGGGACTCCTGGGCCCAGAGGACTAGAGCAGAGTGAAGCGTCCCAGCTGATAGGAAGTGAGAGTTGATGCACAAGAACACCCATACTTACAGATAGTACCCACGTGACCTGCCTTCGATGGCTGGATGATCATAACTCAAAAGAAGAGGGAAGAACAAAAAAAGAGTTACCCACTACAATTTGATGAACTTTACCTATACTTATGGATGTAGTAGCTCAAAAAAGGGAACAAATCTTTACAGCAAGGATCACTTGCACACACTCGGTACACAGGGTTGGCAGGTACAGGCAACTTAGACATTGGCTCCCCAAAATGGGGGTGGGGGCTATAAAGGCAAGAAGTGACTGGCTTACAAGCTTTCAAGAGGGAGCCTAGTTCCAGTCAGGACAGGGGTAGGTAGAATCTCCACTGAAAGATTTCCAGTCTGTTGGGACCAGGCTGGCGAAAGGAAATGGGGATAAGACTCCTGTGGTACAACAGTGAATAACTGCCATCAGGACTGACTGTGAGGGTCGGAAATATAGAGGTAGATGTTTTTTGATAAAAGGAGGAGAGTGACTGATTTTGCAGCCCAAGAGCAGAGGCCCCTGGGATCATCAAATGACATGAGTGGAGAGCGGGACCCTACCCAGAGAGGCAGTGACGCCAGGAATGGAGACAGAGACGATGATGTGGGCAGATGGAACAGCTGGGGACACTGGACTCAGGGAGAGAGAGGAGCTGTGTGCTGATGGCCTGTGGGGTGTTGCTGTTGTTAGGTGTCATCAAGTCGGTACCGACCCATAGCGACCTTATGCACAGCAGAATGAAACACTGGCCAATCCTGGGCCAACCTCAATACTGTTGCCATGCTTGAGCCCATCGATGCTGCCACCTGGCCAATCCATCTCATTGGGGGTCTTCCTCTTTTTCTCTGACCCTCCACCTTACCAAACATGATATCCTTCTCCAGCGACTGGTCCCTCCTGACAATATGTCCGAAGTATGAGAGACGAAGTTTGGCCATCCTGGCCTCCAAGGAGCACTCTGGCTGCACTTCTTCCAACACAGATCTGTTGGTTCTTTTGGCAGCCCATGGCACTTTCAATATTCTCCTCCAACACCATAACTCAAAAGCATCAATTCTACGGTCTTCCTTATTCCCTTTGGTTATTTGATGATGCATGGAAAAGATTGTAATCATTGCAATGGAACAAAATACGATAAGGATGAATGTAAAACTGATGTTCTCCCATGTAAAGCCACACAATTCAAAATAAAAACTTAAAAAAAAAAAAGTATATAATGAAACTACATGAGGGTTTTCTAACATACCTTGTCTACTCACCCAGCTTTTTGGTTTTTATTTAAACTCTTTAGAATGCCAGTTTATTTATTGCTCCCTCCCCCATCATTCATCTAAGTTTCTTAATTTTCCTTTTATATTGCTTCATCTCTTTATCTTTTTGGGATATGTTCTGGGAAACTTATTTTGACTTCAGCTTGCATTAATTCTATGGGATTTTAATTCCAGTAGTCATATTTGTAGTATATTTCTTTTCATTGGCATCTGCGTTTATCAATATGCAATATTTTCTTGACTCTGAGGACAACAATTAGACTTATAATTATATCTTCTTTTCTCTTAACTTGGTCAGTTATCATCTTGGTACATCTTCATTGTTTTCCTCAATATTACTGGTTGTCTTCTGAAAGTCTGGGAGCATCTGCTTTCTATTGAAAGACTTGTTGTTAGGTGCCATTGAGTTGGTGCCAACTCATAGTGACCCAATGCACAATAGAATGAAACACTGCCCAATCCTGAGCCATCCTCACAACTGTTTCATCTGAGCCTATTAGTGCTGTCACTATGGCAATCATCTCATTGGGGGACTTCCTCTGTTTCACTGACCCTCCACTTTAACAAGTATGATGTCTTTGTCCAGGGATTGGTCCTTTCTGAAAACATACCCAAAGTATGAGTGATGAGATCTCACCCTCCCGTCTTCCAAGGAGCACACTGTCTGTACTTCTTCCAACACAGATTTGTTTGTTCTTCTGGCAGTCCATGGTACTTCTGATATTCTTTT
>NW_006408547.1:25390792-25412276 GCF_000296735.1 Chrysochloris asiatica | reverse complement strand
TTGGTCCTTTCTGAAAACATACCCAAAGTATGAGTGATGAGATCTCACCATCCCGTCTTCTAAGGAGCACTCTGGTTGTACTTCTTCCAACACAGATTTGTTTGTTCTTCTGGCGGTCCATGGTACTTCTGATATTCTTTTTATCACATTTTTATCACATCCTATTTCAAATGCATTGATTTTCCAATGGTCTTCCTTATTCATTGTTCAACTTTCACATGTATGGTGAGGCAACTGGCAATACCATGACTTGGGCCTGGCTAAAGATCTAGGGACAGAGAATTTCGGGCGGAATCTATCCAGGAAAGCAGAAGAAGCACTTGTATGCTCGGTTATGTTGACAGTGAGTGGTTTGCATGATTTTGTGGGTTCTCTTTGGACTTTTGCTGCAACTGGAAACATTAGCTGGGAGGTCAGTGTTCACAGATGGACTTAGCAGACCATGCTGTATTAGGATCTGTGGGTGGAGAGCTGGACAGTCGGTGGGTGACTCCTCCCCTTCCTGCCTGACATACTCACTTCAAAGCCAAAAGAGGGAATGGCTTACTCTGGATGCCCCAACCCACAACACTAGTGACTATAGCAAAACTCAGGCTGTTGTCTTTGAGGAAGAACCCTCTGGTGTTTACCTTCTAGGAACTTGCTATTACCTCAAAAGAACCCTTACACAATCTCCCCAGTAGCTACCCAAAATGTAGAAGCAAAAAATTAGACCTATTACTCTTCTTACAGTTTAAGTAATCCTGGGTACGAGTGTACAGGTCTGTCTTTCGTCAAATTCTCCTACATGTTGTTATGTAGCAGATTATCTTCATAAATGTCAAGTCTACTACTGATTCATGTCCAGTGAGTGACCTATGATGACCTTCATTTCCCTCTTGTTATATTGTCTAATAATTAGTTCCCAGTTTGTGCTGAAATACACTTGAACATTTTTAGTCCTCAATCTACTTCTTTGTCACAACTGAATGCTACCTACCCTCTTTGAATGAAATGTGTTCTTTTCAGGTAAAGGTTAATCTCAGAAAGCAAAGACTAACAATGTTCATATAGTATGTGTTGTGAGGGCTCTAAGATAGTTTTGTTTTGAAAGCCTCTGTTTTGTGTGGAGTTATCAGCAGATATGTTAACTGTATTACATCATTCCACCATTCTCCTCTTTGGTAAAGAGATACTTTACACTTTTGCTCTCTGCGGGATGTGGCGTGTTTCCTAAGGTTGGCATAGCGACACTGACCAACACTCATTGTGTTTCATCTTCCTGCTTTGTCATCTCAGCTGAAATTAGAAGAAGGCTTTATGGTAGAAGTGAAAAAAAACCTGATGGATTCACTAATATGGCAAAACCGTAAACTCCAAATACAGAGAAGAGAAAACAATATCTATTGAACATCTACTCTAGTTACTTGCAAATAACTACTGCACTGGGAAGAATTATGCTGATTCATTCTTCAGTTCAGTGAATCTTTTAAAAGTACATATCACGAGCAAATTATTATTCTCTACTCATGGGGAAAAATATCATATATTAGCATATAATTCATATTAATATTTAAGATACCAGCTGTGAAATACTTGGAACTATGGTTTTTCATAATTTTTATGAGTTCCACGGTATTTTCTTCAAACAAAATCTTGAGCAAAATGCCAATGTATTAAATAGACAGGAGACGTGCAGCTCTGTGAGGGACGGGCAGAGGACAGATGCTCAGAATCTCCCCTTTGGGCCTTGCAGCTCTGAGTTCTGCTGACCAAGCCTCTAATGGACACCCTGGTAGAGAAAGTCCATTCAGGCTGCACTAAAAGTATGTAGGCAGATGCCCTTATAGCAAGATAATGGCAGAATCTCAGGGAGTAGGAGGCATTTTCCAGAAAAGTAAAAGGTAGATGCAAATCCAATGTGGAAGAAACTCTGGTAGCTCAGTGGCTTTGACTCAGGTTACTAAATACAAGGGTAGCAGTTTGAAACTACCAGCTGTTCCGCAGGAGAAAGATGAGGCTTTCTGCTCCCGTAAAGAATCATGGCCCCAGAAACTCTATACAGGATCACTATGGGTCAAAACATACTCGACGCACACAACTGCCAGCAGTGTGGCACTGTGGGATAATGCATGAGACCACAAGGTCAGTTTGAACCTCAAGGACAGAGGTTCAAACTCACCAACCACTTCTCAGAAGCCCTATACAGGGTCGCTATGAATCAGAACCAGCTCGAGGGCACTTAACAAGTGGCGGTGGTCACTGTGTGCTTTGGAGTCAGATCTAACTCATAGCGACCCTGCAAAGGGTTTTCAAGGCTGTAAATCTTTATGGGAGCAGAAAGCCTCACCTTTCTCCAGTGGAGCAACTGGTGGATTTGAACTGCTAACCTTATGGTTAGCAGTCCAATGTGTAACCCACTATGCTAGAGCCTGGGGTTTATGTCATTGGATGTGGGGTTAGGTCCCAATAAAAAGAGAAAGAAAATGACTGGGATCTTCCCGAGGCCTTGGATGGGCAGGGACTCTGCAGATTAAGATCCCTTAACCTCCTGGGATACAGGTTTTATGTCTTGTTTTTATTTTTGGAGAGGGGCCCAGTGGTGCAGGAAAGAGTCAGAGGTGACTGGTAGAGTTGGAAACAGGAGAGGTTGGGGTGTTGAAGGAGTAGAAATCTTTGGGTTTGGTAGTGAGCAAAATTTTGGAAATGCTAAGTGTGTTCTTCATAAAGACTGGAGGTCAGGAAGTAGATTGGAAAAATTCCAGGGGAGAGAGTGAGTTGTGAGGAAGTTTACACAGCAGGAGTAAACAACCCACTCAGGGAGTCTGGGAGCCAGAGGAAGAAATCCCGGGAATACCACAGCTTCCCTTACTCCGCCCCCATCCTGTCTCCTTCCCTCCTCCCCAAGGCCCACTGGGCCAGTAAGACAGAGAAAGATAACCCTCCCCTACATTTCATAGACCTCACAAGAAACAACTTGCATTCAACCAAAGATTTGGTCCAGCCCTTTAATTTTTATGTCAATGAAAATCAAGATATTCTATGTGATGTCTATGTTGTTGTTAAGTGCTATTGAGTCAGTCCTGACTCACAGTGAGCCTGTGGAGGGTGTTCAAGGAGTGGCTGATGGGTTTGAACCACTGACCTTGCTGGTTATCAGTCCAGTGCTTATCCTACAGCACCAAAGTAGGAATCCATGTGATGCTATGAAAGATGAATTGTTACCAATGAAATTCCTCATGTGTATTTTACCAAGATCCAATGAACATAAAGGTCTATAACACAGAGAGAAAATATCATTGGACTAAGAATCAGACCATTAGATTCTAGCTCTCTTTCTCTGCCACCTGAAAAACTGGGAGTACCTTATAAGTTTGAAATGATTTTAGTTACTGTTAGTTTTTGGATCCACTATCAATACTCATAGAAGCAGCAGTGAAGAAATCAAACAATGCATTAGGCAAATCTGCTGCACAAGACCTCTTTAAAGTGTTGAAGAGCAAAGATGTCAGTTTGAAGACAAAGGTGTGCCTGGCAGAAGTCATAGTATTTTCAATCGCCTCATATGCATGTGAAAGTTGGACAGTGAATAAGGAAGACAGCAGAAGCATTGATATATTTGAGTTACAGCACTGGAGGAGAACATTAAAAGTATCAGGGACTGCCAGCAAAGCAAACCAATCCATGTTGAAAAACTGCAGCCAGAGTGGGCCTTAGAATCCAGATGGTAAGACTTTGTCTCTCATCCTTCAGACGTATTATCAGGAGGGACCAGTCCTTAGAGAAGGACATTATGCTTGGTGAAGTGGAGGGTGAACAAAGAAGAGGAAGAGCTCCAAGGAGATGACTTAACACAGTGACAACAGCAAGGGGCTCAAGAGTAACAATACTTGTGAGGATGATGTAGAACTGGGCAGGGTTTCATTCTGTTGTGCACAGGGTCACTATAAGTTGGAAGCAACTGAATGGCACCTAATGACAACAATTATTTCGCCAGAGTCCTGGTGTGATTCTATAGGATAGGCACTGTACTGCTAACCCCAACGTCTGCAGTTAAACCTGCCAGCTGCACCTTGGAAATCCTACTCAGGGGTTCCTATGAGTTGATAGCCTTGGAGCCATTTTCAGAATGGTGACTTCTACTCTATAGAGTAAACCAGCCCAAAGCATCTTTAATGTAAACTGAGTACGCAGTGTCTTTCTGACATTTAAAACTCAATTTTATCATCCACTCACTAACCACAAAGGTTAAACTTGTAGTGGGCACAAAAGATCTCAAGAGAAAGATTTGGATGCTATTTTTAAAACCAATATAACTACATAAACACACACACACACACACACACACACAAATCCCTAACTCTATTTTTCTGTTTGAGGGACTCACATTTCCAGATTTTAACTAAGTTATGATTTATCCAGTTATCCATGCTTAACAACATACTCTTATTCTAGAAAGTTTAAGGCACTCTTAAAGTGGAAACCTGAACTTAGAGATCTTGTGAACAGTTCTTGATTTTTTTTGGAGTCTAAGGAGTCGTGGTGTGGTGCTGTGGGTTAATGCACTGGACTGCAAGGTCGGTGGGTAAAGCTCACCAGCTGCTCCTTGGACATCTCTATACTGGGTCACTATGAGTTGGAACTACAACAACAAGGAGTCATGGCATGGCACTGTGGGTTAAAGCACTGGACCACAATGTCAGTTTGAACTACAAGGTTGGTGGTTCAAATTCACCAGTCACTCTTTGGAAATCCTGTACAGGGTTGTTGTGAGTCAGAGTAGACTTGATGGCATTTAATGACAAAAGAGAAAATAAAGAAGAAGTTAACTCAATTAAAATCTGTGAATTTTTCTTTTAAAGAAAATAGGGGTATTTTTTCTTAAGGAGGACAAATATTACAGATACATAAATCTAAGTGGGAAATAGGCATTCCTTAGCTGTATCTTAGTTAGATACATTGGTTAGAATTCTTCAGGTTCTCTAGAGATAGTCTTAAGCCATTCTGGGCAGCTCAAGATGGAAGAAGGACCTATGTGAAGAACTGTGGATTACAACTAGTCCCTGCGTTATAAATAACTCCTAGACAAAGAAACAAACCTACGGCCATCAAGTAGACTCAAGTTGACTCATAATGACCCTTTAGGACATTGTCCTATAGCATTTCCAAGGCTGTAAAGTCTCACAGAAACTGGCTGCCACGTATTTCACCCTTGAAGTTGCTGAGGGATTCGAACCGCCAACCTCTCAGCTAACAGTCAAGTGCTTTAACCAAGGCACCACCAGACCACCACTGTACTACTCCTTTTATGGACAACTTCTACTGCACTTTGCTGTTAAGTGCCATTGAGTCAATTCCAACCCATAGTGAGCCTGTAGAGGGTTTCCTAGGAGCAACAGTGAGCTTGAACTACCGACCTTGCTGTTGAAACCAACTTTGCAGTCTAGCGCAGTAACTCACAGGGCCACACCTGGACTCCCACTTAAATGTCGTGTAAATGTGCCCTCACTTTGAACTGAAGAACAAATTTTTTGAACAAATTTTTCATCACAATTATCTTCACTTGCCTTGGAGCCTTTCTATATACAAAAGTAAAGATAAAAAAGTCTATTCACCCAGAAATTTTACTTAAAGCACACTTAGAAACAATGTCATTCATAACCTTGGTGTTGTTGTTGAGTGCCATCGAGTCAGTTCCAACCCATAGAAACCCTGTACAGGGTTTCCAAGGAGCGAATGGTGAGCTTGAACTGCTGACCTTACAGTTCAAACCAATTTTACAATCCAGCGCATTAACCCACAGCGCCACACCATTCATAACCTGGGTACTGTCCATATCTGAAGGAACATAAGGCGGCATTACCACTAGGGTTCTAGTTCATACATACATAGGTTTATTCCAACCAAAATGTGTTTAAACATGTCTTATACACAAGTTCTCTAAGTAATACACTTGTCTTAGTTTTAGCAGGGTGCGTCCCAAAAAGGATGTCTTTTGTGATCTGGGAAAAAATGATTTTGAGGTCAGAGCTAATATTAAATTTTTAATAAAACTCAAATGAACATCTTCCCAAATCATTGAAGTTTTTCAACAAGTTTATGGGAATGCTACCCCACAGAAAACAACCATATTTCAATGGATCAAGTGTTTTAAGGACAATTGGAAAGACCTCAAAGATGAATTGAAGGCAGGGCAGTTAGATTAGAAGGCTATGGTGACTGTGTTTTGGGGTACCACGGAAGTAAGCTTGATAGATTTCCCAAAGGACACTGGAGGATCATAGGGCTTAGTAGGAAGATGCTCACAGGGGCTGAGTGAGTATTAGCAGCACTGATTTTTTTATTAAGAAAATGGAAAACTGCATTGGTGAGAAAAAAGGCCAGGAAAGTTGGCAACGTAATGTTTCCCTCCCTTTGAAGGTGGCAAGGACGGCCCTGTTGAGTTTGATTGGGAACTCTTACCCTCTCCACCTTACCCTGATCTTGTTCCTTTAAACTTCTTTTTGGTCATAAAAGCTCAAAGCATGTTTAGAAGGAACACAATCGGAGTCCCTCGAGGATTCCCAGAGTGCCATTTTGACTTGGTGTCATCTGAAGAGCACAGAACTCTTTGGGGAAGGGGTTGTTGTCGTTTTTAAGTGCCGTCGAGTCAGTTCCGACCCATAGCGACCCTGTATAGGGTTTCCAAGGGGCAGGTGGTGAGTTTGAACCTCCAACCTTGCAGTTAAAATGGCTTTGCAGTCTGTGGCATTAACCCACAGCACCACACCAGGACAGGGTACAGAGATGGAAACACTGGCTTCAGAGCAATAGCTTCACATTTTTATATTTAATATAGATTTCTATGATTTTGTGTGGTGCTATGTATTAATGACTTGGCGGCACTTCACAACAACATGTATTAATGCACTGGACTGCAAAGTTGGTTTGACCAATATGTCAGTGGATCAAGCTCACCAGCTGCTCCTAAGAACCTATCAGGGTCGCTATGAGTAAGAATGGACTCAAAGGCACTTAAAAACAACATGATCTTACAGCAATACTTTCTGACTTAGCCTTGTAGCTGGCCAGCCTAGCCCAAACTCCAGATTTAGCTGGGATTTGCCAATTAGCTTTGAAAAGCACTTGGAAAAGCCAAGCTTTCAAAGGCATTATGAAAGTTATTGTAAGTTTTTAAAAATTCAGTGCGTCAAAAGGACAAATTCTTACATGAGACCATTATCGTAAAAACTTAAAAAACGGTTTTCAGACTAAAAGAAACATTCTAAGGTGGTGGCTGAGAGTGGGAGAGAAGGGAGTGATTCACTGGCTAGCGGGTAGACACATGCTATTGCAGGTGATGGGGAGGGTAAGCTACAAGAAAGAGGAGGTAGATGTACCAGAAGACAGAGGGTAGCATAAGGGTGATGGGGATAAGTGAAGACACAGAGAGGTGTGCATGAGCTAAGTGGAGTAGAAGTAAACAGTGATATGTACACAGCCTTGAAGCCACAGTGTTCTGTGCATAGATTCATGGATGGAGACATAGGCTAAATGGGTAAGGGAAGAAGAGAGGGATACACATTTATATAGCCCACAAACACATACAAATTTGAAAGGGTATATTTGTACGTGGGTATTTACCTTTTCCTGCAAACACAACTATGAATGTGGTGGAGCATACAGGGGGCAAAATGATAGAAACTTCTTGGATCTTATCAAACATCTTAAGGCAATGAGTCGCTGGGGCTGGATCTCAGGACTATGATCTCAGGAGACACCATTGTCAGATGGCAGAACATAGGCCACAAAGACAACGTTTCGCATCCTACTTTGGTGAGAAACGTCTGGGATCTTGAATGCTCACAAGCAGTCATCTAAGACACAGCTATTGGTGTCTTGATGTGCAGACGAAAGAAGGGTGATAATAACTGAGAAAACTTGGACTCAATTAGCCCAATGGACCAACGGCCCATGTGACCATCAGTCTACGTGACTCAGAGAACAGAAGAACTAGATGGTGCCCGGCTACCACGACCAACTAGAGGATCCTGGATACAGTGGGAAAAAAGGTGGAACAAAACTCAAAATTATGGGATTAAAAAGGAAGAGGAAAACAGGTTTACTGGTCAGATAGAGCCTAGAGGAACCTGAGACCATGGCCCTTGACTGCCCTTCACATCTGGACAGGAACTCACCCTCATGGGCCGATTTCCAGCCGTGCAGCAGATAGGTTTATAGGGAGGATAACAACACTAGTGAGGTGTGTTCACCACGGGATGATCAACCATTCAAAATCAAAAAGACAACATTTTCCTAAGGACAAAGATGAGAAGGATGGGAAGGAGGGTACAATGGGAATGGGGACCACAGGAGGGAACTGGGATCACCACTGTTTCAGGGAGGGGACTGCAATCATTGAGATGAAACCATGTGTTTGACTTGTTGGATGTAAAGCTGATGATCTGCTTTGTAAATCTCCATGCAATTCACAATAAAAAGTAAAAAAAAGAGAGAAAAAAAAAAAACCTCAGTGCATATGAAGACCATTGAACATTTGAGATTATTTTCAGAGAGCTGAATGGTGCCTCTGTGTATATAGTTTAAATATTCCTTTTACAGAACAAACAAATATGAGAAAAATGGTGAAATGAAAGTGCAAATTCCTATCAGAAAGGAAGAACCAAATTCTGTCTTTTTGAATGTTGTTGTTAAATGGCATAGAGTTGTCACTCACAGTGACTCTGTATAGGGTTTCCCAGGAGCGGCTGGTGGGTTTGAACTGCTGATCTTGTCGTCCTTCAATGACACAGCAGGACTTTAAAAATACTCTTCAACCTTAAAAATAAAAAGATAAATTCGAAGTAATTTGTGGTGAAATTGAGTCTAGGCGATACTGACGGACACTTCACAGTAGACGTACAGCTAGGACTAAGCTTTCACCTCTATTTACTTGTCTTCTCAAGTTTCTGTTGTAACTGACTTAAGAGTCAAAGAAACGAAGTCTTCATGTATTTCCTGAACCTTCCTAATTGCTTTAAGGACTAGCAAGGAATTTCGAAAAATCAACTAACAGGAGATTGTTCCTCTTGTGTTCAGTGGCTCAGAAATTGTGTTTTAAATGCCGCGTTTCCTCAATACTTGAGTAAAACTCACCAAACTTAAAATCTTGGGGGCTTTCTTTTGCTTTGTTAATTTACTACTTAAAACAGGTACTGACCAGGCTTAGAACAGTTGTCGAATTCGAAAATATTCTTCTCAACTACAACAACTGTAACTATTGGTTATCAACTATCTTAATTTTTATTTTGATCCACCTTTCTAGTTTTTTTGTTTTTTTTTTTTGGAGGTGGTGAAGGCTTAATAGCTTTTTTTAGGTTTCTTACTAAGTTTTTCATTTGAATGGAAATGAAAGTAACCTCTCTCTCTTCCTCTCTCTGTGTATGGGGAAGAAGGTTAGACCAAGGGAAAATGGGGGAGCACACACAAATGGAAGACTTGTTTTGTGGGCTTCCTGAATTATAATGAGGGGGATTAGAGCATCTCTTATTTTTCTCCTTTGCGGGGAAGCTATTATCTAGAAGGCAGGAAGGAAGGAACTGCCTGGAACGCCGGGTGAGTCATAGAAAGGCAGGCTGTGAGTCCTTTCAAGGATGGTATATAAATGTTTGGATGCTCATTAGCTCTCAAAGCTAGTTTCAAGTAATTCAAGCACCCCTGAGTTCCAGTTCAGATTCAAATTCAACATGGTTTATAAACAACAAACAAAACACGAGCTTTGATTCTCAGAGTCACTAAAAAGGGTACCCAGAAGAGACTGACTGCACTTTTTTTTTTAGTGAAGAATTGCTATTTAAAAGTTTGCAAAATTAGCAGTGAGATTTTGAGGAATTTCCTTAACTTCTTTTAACCTGTTTCCACACCTATGAATTGAGAATTATAAGAGTACTCGTAGGGTGGTTATAAGCACAAAGGCACTGTAGATTACATGTTGGACTGCTAATGCCAAGGTTGTAGTTCAGACCCAGTAGACCTTCCACAGGGGAAAGATGGAGCTGTGTGCTCCCACTAAGATCTACAGTCTCAATGAGTTGCTGGACCTGGGGGCTTAGGACCATAGTCTCAGGGGACACCATGGCCAATTAGCATAACCAAGTCCACAAAGACAATGTTCCACAGCCTACTTTGATCTTAAAAGCTCAAGAGTGGTCCTCTAAGGTGCAGCTCTTGATCTTTCCTTGTGCGGAAGAAAGAAGACTTATGAAACCTGAAGATGCTGCGGATCAACTAGTCCAATGGAGCAACGGAGCATGTGACCATCTGTCATCACAGCTCTGAGACCAGAAGTATATGGTGCCTGGCTACCATTACCAACCGCTCTGAAAGGGATCACGTTAGAAGGTGCAAGAAACAGTGGGAGAAAATATGGAACAAAAATCAAAACTGGAAAATAGAAAGATCAGGCTTACTGGTCTGGATAAGGGCTCACCCTCGGGGCCCAATTTTTAGCCAAGCAGTAGATGGTATATGGGGGTGGGGGGAACACAGCAACATTAGTAAGGTATGCTGACCATGGAATGGTCAGTCATTTTAGATGGAAAGGGACAACAGGCACCTAAGGACAAGGCTCAGAGAGGGTGGGAAGGAGGGTGGAATGGAAACTAACCACAGGAAAGAGGTGGGATACCTGGTGTTGCAGGGAGGGGATGGCAATCATTGAGATGAAACAAAGCATAGGATTTGTTGGATGTAAAGCTGATGATATGATCTGTAAACCTTCACTCAATTCACAATAAAAAGCTATAAAAAATGAAAAAGATCTGTAGCCTCTAAAACCTTCTCTATGACTGCTGAGGGAGCATGGAACCAATGGCAGGTTTGGTTTGGGGTTGGGGTTTGGTATGGCTGTTGTGAAATGTGAATGAGCAGCTGTGTGTAGTAAGGCACTTTGGTGGTACCATGGTTAAGTGCTCAGATGCTGACTGAAAGGTCAGTGGTTCTAACTCACCAGCTCTTCATTCCATGGGAGGAACAACCGGGCAATCTGCTCTCATAGAGACTGCTGTTGTTGTGAAGAGCTGCTGACTAGATTCTGATTTACAGCGAATCCTGAGTAGGGTTTCCGAGACTGAAAATCCTTGTGGGAGCTGAAAGCCTCATCATTTTTCTACATGGCAACTCAAACTGCCGACCTTGTGGCTCGCAAACAATGATTACCTTACAAAGCTATTGCTCTATAATCCTACAAACTACAGCCCAGGAAACCCTATGTGGCAGTTCTACTCTATCACATGGGGTCACTGAGTCGGAACTGACTCACCGGCACTTAACAACATTAGCAACGCTACTATTATTTTTATTACTAGTTGGAAATATCAATTTATTCATGGAGCAAATTCCAAATATTTGTAAAAGTAATAGTAAAACTGAAAAGCACCATGAATCTAAATGTGAATTAGTGTTCTGTTTAGTGCTGCAAAAATGAGTTCTAAATTAGATCTTTTCTTCCTATTAAGTCTGGGAGAGACAGACAGATGGTAACAGGTCAGGTCGTGATAAAATGTTACGAAGAAAAACAGCAGAATGAGATTGAGAGGGAATGACAGGCGTCTGCTATTTGGTAGAAGATAGAGAAATCTCTCTGGCAGATGTCCTCTGAACCAGGGAATGAGACATACAGGTAATCTAGGGGCAGAACATATCCGTCAAGAGAACTGCAAGTGCAAAGGTCCTGAGGCAGAAGTGTGCCTGCCCTGTTCAAGGAGCAGCATGGAAACCAATGATCATGGAGCAGTTAGAAGGAGATGTGGTGCTAGCTGAAACCACAGAAGGTAGAGCCAGATCACAGAAGACCTCATTCACTGTGGTAAGGCTCTGAGGCCTGGGAGTAGAAAGGAAGGCCAGTCTAGGATTAGGGCAGAGGAACGCCATGAACTGAACCCTCTTTTCTAAGGTTTGGAGTCTTTGCTTCGTGAAGAACAGATGTGTACACATGTGTTTGTACAGTCACGGTGACCACACCCTGAAGCATCCCAAGGTTCTTGTGTGACCATATAGAAATAGGTTTTGTAAAAAGAAATCTACCTTCAATGAAACAAAGACCTCTCTTTTCACTTTTAAAAGTTCATATTTACATGATCATATTTAGCATATTTGAAAGGGAATTTCAGGGTTGTCAGGGAGACTGCACAATTCGTTAATCCATCACTGTAAGTTTATATGTTGTTTAGTATTTGAGAGTGTTCAACAACTGGATTTCGTGACAGGATTTCACTAGGACCGTGAGAGACAATCCACATGAGACCTTCGTGGTTCCTTGCTACCTCTGGATCCCAAATGTCATGCCTTAGTCCAAGTAGTCCAAGGATGTTCCTCCTGCCTCTCCCCTCCTTCCTCTTAGGCTGCACAAAACCACTGCCTCTACAGCTAAAGAATCGGGCCCTGATCCAGTCACTCGGCCCACTGGAGAATTGCAAGGTGATTAGGGGGTGATAATGACCAGCACCCCCTGGGACCAGTATCCCATTAGAAGTGCACTGCAATTTGCAGCGTTCTCCAAGAGGAATAGAGGGCTCCCATTCATTGTATAGGTTCATATTTATACCTGAGAAATGCAGCGAGAGTTCTGAAAAGGCTGTGGTGGGGTGGCTACCGTCTCCTTCTGCCCCTCCAAACAAGCAGTCATGCTCTGGATCCTCAATGCCTGTGGCTGGGTAGTCCAGGGCAGACTCCTCAAGGCCTCCGGGCCATCTAATAAAATAGAAAACTCAACTGTTGCATGGATTCTGACTCTTCATGACCCTGTAAGTCAGAGCAGAACCACTCCAGAGGGTTTCCAAGGCCGTAAACTTTTATGGAAGTAGATGGTCTCATTTCTGTCCAGTGCTGCTGGTGGATGATTGGAAGAACTTTTGGTTAGCAGTCGAGTGCTTAAACACTATACCACCACCAATTGCTCTTAATGAGAATGTTGTTGGTGTTGTTAAGTGCTATGGAGTCGGTTCTAACCTATAACACTCCTGTATATGGCTTCCAAGGAGCAGCTCGTGAGCTTGAACTGCTTACCTTACAGTTCAAAGTGACTTTGCATTATATTAAAATATGTTGCTGTTGTTAGGTGCCATCCAGTCGGTACTGACTCATAGTGACCTTATGCACAGCAGAACAAAACACTGCCTGATCCTGGGCCAACCTCACTACTGTTGCCACACTTGAGCCCATTGATGCTGCCATTTGGCCAATCCATCTCGCTGGGGGTCTTCCTTTTTTTCTCTGACCCTCCACCTTACAAACATGATATCTTTCTCCAGTGACAGGAGGGCCTGATAATATGTCCGAAGTATGAGAGACAAAGTCTGGTCATCCTGGCCTCCAAGGAGCACTCCAGCTGCACTTCTTCCAACACAGATCTGTTGGTTCTTTTGGCAGTCCGTGGCACTTTCAATATTCTCCTTCAACACCATAACTCAAAAGCATCAATTCTTCTACGGTCTTCCTTATTCACTGTCCAGCTTTCACATGCATAAATATGGTTGTGTGCCGTGGAGTCGGTTCCAACTCATAGTGACCCTGTACAGGGTTTCTGAGGCTGTCGATCTTTACAGGAATAGAAAGCCTCATCTTTCTCCCGTGGAACAGCTGGTAGTTTTGAACTGCTGACCTTGCGGTTCACAGCCCGATTCGTAACCATTATGCTACCAGAGTTCCTTATGCATAAATAAGGAAGGGGATAAATAGTATGTTTGTGAGTGTGTGTGTGTGATGTTCACGTTTAATTCTTATGCTGAACTGGTTTCTGATGAGGATAGCATTGTGCTTTACATGGTCTGAGAATGGTAACCTCAAAATAATCACCATGAAGCTTCTAAAATTTACGGGGCAATAAAGTAGGATGGTCCACAGATAGAAACTGAACTCCGCAATGTTGGAATTATAAATGTTTAGAGTGGTCCAGACTAGAAGACAAGCTCAAACCATCACTGATGGTGATGTACCACCACAGAGCTGGTTCTGAATCATAGTGACCCTGTACAGCGTTTCTGAGACTGTAAATCTTCACTCATCTTTCTCCTGTGGAGCAGCCGGTGGTTCCGAGGTTAGCAGCCTGACTTGTAACCACTACACCATCAGAGCTCCTTAAACCACCATTAGAAGAATGAAATACAATAAGGTGCAAGATGTATCCTTAAAGTTTTATCTCAGCCTTCAGATTGAATTGTGACCATTGATCATCAGTTAAATCAAGTGTAACTAGTAGCTTTTGAATAATGAGGTTGGGTTTTAAGTGCCTGGGACCATGATCATAACCATGGGACAAGTTGAATGAGACAATACAAACACACATGAAGACAAGAACATGCTAGCTAGATAGCCATTAAACTCCAACACCACTCACACCCAAAAGCTAGTACTTATCCCCTCAATCAAAATTTGGAAAGGAATAAATAATAGCTTTTGCATGGATGGCTTACAGTTTCAACTACCTGGGACCATAATCACACCCGTGTGGAACCCTGGTGGCCCTGGAGGGCAAGCACTGGACTGCTAACCACAAGGTTGGCAGTTTAAATCTACCAGTCTGCTCAGAGGGAGAAAGATGGGCCTTTCTGTAAAGACTTACATACAGCCTCGGAAGCCCTATTACAGGATCACTATGAATAGGAAGCAACTCCATGGCAGTTCGCTTGGTTTGACGACAAGCCTGCAGAAAAGGAATACAGAAACAAAACGAATTTCCATGTTAGAGAGGTGGGACCGGAATGAATTCTTTTTCAATTCCCCTCAAGGTTGCTTTTATAGCCACTGAAATTGGTGACAAGGGAAAAACAACTCTGAAATATTGTAACCAAACATATTTGTAAAGTCAGTGTTGTCTGCTGCTGTGGACTAAGTACCTGTTAAATCTAGCAACTGCATACTTAACATACACAGTTTAATCCTCCAATCAGATACCATTGTTCTTTAGCCTGTGATAGGGGGGCCACAGTGGGCCTTAGAGGGGAGGGCTCACAGGGCTGATATTCTTACTCTCAGTTGTCTCTCCCCCAAAGTTTCTAGAATAATCTTGAATGGCATAAGTAAAGAAGCACACACAAGGATAAGAACACATTACAAGACACAGAAAACCAGGATTCCATTCTCCTCCCAAACGTCCTACAAGTGCTGACAGGAAATGACATTCCAACAACTGCCTCTTGGGTGAAGCCATCCAACTGCCCATTTTCCCCTTATTGATCACGCCCACTTCCACTGTGCACCAGCTGCCTAACAGAGATCCATTGTCCATGAGGGTGAACCTTCTCTCCCTGGTCTAGAGAGATCAGTGTGCCTGGAGCACTCGTCAGCTCCCCAGCCCCTCTGGGTAGTCAGTTCTGGAATGAGGCGTCTGCTTCTAACTATAGAAGGGCCCACAAGCCAGCCTGTGTGAAGACTTTTCTCTCCTGTAAGGTGGGAATGTTGGGGTTGAGAAGTAGATATTGTGGTGGTGACAGTATTAGACCCAGATTCAGAAGAGATGGATACCACACCCACACTGGACATGGGCCAGTCATGACCCCTAGCATAAGCACAGTGACCGTCTTCTGCACAACAGAATGGAACGCTGCCCGGTCCTACTGCATCCTCACAACTCTTGTTGTGCTTGGGTCCACGGATGCAGCCATTGTGCCAGTCCACCTCCTGGAGGGTCCTCCTTTTCTCCACTGACCTACTTTTCTAAGCACGATGCCCTTCTTCAGGGCCTGGCCCCTCCTGACAACATGTCCAAAGTATAAAACATGAAGTCTCGCCCTCCTCACTTCTAAGGAGCTTTCTGGCTGTACGTCATCACAGACAGATTTGTTTGTTCCTTTGGCAGTTCATGGTACTTCACTATACTTCAACAACGAAATTCAAATGCATCAACTCTTCTTCAATCTTCCTTATTCATTGTCCCACTTTTACCTGCCTATGTGGCGACTGAAGGTACCCCGGCTTGAGTGAGATGCATCTTAGTAGCCAAAATGACATCTTGGCTTTTCAACACTTGAAAGAGGTCTTTTGCAGAGCTTCCCCCAATGCAATATGCCCCTAGTTTGTTGTTGTGAAGTGTTGTCAAGTCGGTTCCGACCCAGAGCAACTTTGTTTAGGGTTTCTAAGGAGTGGCTGGTGAGCTTGAACTGCTGACCTTGCGGTCCAGTGCATTAACCCACAGCGCCACCAGGACTCCTAGTTTGTAGCGATTGGCAGTTTCCATGATATAAATGTTAAGTCCCATTAGGGTCGATGTCAGGTTGGTAATGGGATGTCTAGGAGTCCCAGGAGCCTAACGGTTAAGTGCTATGCTGCTAACGGAAAGCTTGGTGATTCAGACCCATTCTGCAGTTCTGCGGGAGGAGGACTCATGAGTGATCTACTGCCATACACATGACAGCCAAGAAAACTCGGGGGTGGGGGCAGTCCTACTCTGTCACATGGGGTCACTATGGGTCAGAAGACTTGATGGCACCTAACAACAACTAAAGGATGATGTCACTGAATGGAGAGCTGGGAAGAGATCCACAATAGCATTCCATTATGTACCATCATACAAGAAGTCCTGGGGTGGCGCTGTGGGCTAATGTGCTGAACCGCAAGGTCGGTTTGAACCACGAGGTTGGTGGTTCAAGCTCACCAGCCGCTCCTTGGAAACCCTACACAGGGTCACTATGAGTCAGAACCAACTTGATGGCATTTACAACAACAGCAACAATCATCATACAATAGACCTAAGTAAACTCCAGAGCATGTTGTTGTTAAGTGCTGTGGAGTTGGTTCCGACTCATAGCAACCCTGTATGGAGTCTTTAAGGAGTAGCTGGTGAGTTTGAATGGCCAACCTTATAGTCAACAGTCTAGTGCTTATCCTACACTGCCACACTATAAATTCATATAATTTAATAAACTTTATGAGGTCATATAATTTAATTTTTAATAATGACTTTGCTTTTAACAATCAACTTAAAAATTTCTGATAATTTAATAGGTCTTCCAAACCAGTGGCTCAATATCGAATCATGGGTCCTGAAATGAACTTTAAAAATGCAATCAGCCAGCTAGTCTAAATGGAACTAAAACAGAACGTAAGCTATTAGCATGCATCACATCTAGTTAGGGTAAGTAATGTTCCAGCAAAGTTTTGTTTCAATTTTGTGTGTGTGCATCAGTCCATGACCGGAAGTGTAAATTTATCTCTGGAGATCTTTTAATGAAAAGGATGAGGAATTCTGGGACAAGGACTTCTAGTTCCTTTCTTTATTCCAGTGGTTGGTGTGAAGAACAGTGAATGTAGACAAGTCAATATTACAGGGGCCCTGGTGGCACTGTGGGTTAGGTACTGGGATGCTAACAACAAAGTTGGGGGTTCAAACCCAGCTGTCACTTGGTGGGAGAAAGATAAGTTTGTGTGTTTCCATAAAGTCTTAGAAACCCTCTATTGGGTCACTATGAAACCCTCTACTGGGGTGCTATGAAACTCTCTATAAGGTCTCTATGAAGCCCTCTATAGGGTCTCTATGAAACCTTCTATAGGGTCACTATGAAACCCTCTATAGGGTCTCTATGAGTCTGAATTGACTCCGTGATAGTGGGCTTGGGTTTTTCTGGCTATTATAGACAAATAAGGAACCTGGTGGCACAGTAGTGAAGTGCTCAGCTAGTTAAAAAAAAAAAAAGGTTAGTGGTTCAAACCCATCAGCTACTCCATGGGGTAGAAGTGGCTGTCTGCTTCTTTAAAGATTTACAGTCTTGGAACCCTGACAGGGGCACTTCTACCCTACCCTATAGGCACTCTGAGTTGCAGCCCACTCTACAGCTGTGTGTATGGGCATCTTTTTGGGTTTGTTGTTGTAAAGTCCTGTTGAGTAGAAATGACAAAGAATTGAAGGAGAGATTGGTCTACTACAGGATTGCTGCCTATGATCATTAGGCCCTGATGGGCTGAGGGGAGTCTCAGAAAGCAGACCTTTAAGAGGAGGTGCCCTGGTTACAACATGAAAGTGCAACCACCAGGCCATAGCACCAAATCACCAGTCTTCATTTGCAGTCTGGTTTTCTAGATCATTCCAACCCAAGAGGGCAGTTGGATTGCTCACAAGAACCTTGAGGATTCATCCTGGCCTCAGTCTTCCTCTCCTGACAGCGAAGGGATGATTTCAGTGGAGGGTGCTGCACTCAAGGTCGAGTGCGTAAACCTGAGGTCATGCCCTTGCTATGAGAGGGGAGCTCAGTTTCCCCATAGGAGAGGAGCAGCCAGAGCGTGAGGGAGCAGTGAGTTGGCATCTAGCATTAAACAAAAAAAAATGTTGCCTACTTTTTTTGTTTTGTTGTTTTTCACACTGAGTCACTTGAGTTCCCTTCTATTTCCTTTTGTGCATGCGTTTTAGATATTTTCTTAATAGTTACCATGAATACTATATTTGACAGCTTTGCATTTATAACACACTAGGACTCCTGCTGTGGCACTGCAGGATTAGCAGTGGACTACTAATCATGAGGTCAGCAGTTCAAACCTACCAGCCGTTCTTGGAAACCCTAGACAGGGTGGCTATAAGGAACACAACAACATAGATGTCTCCACCAGGAAACTGACATGGGTATCATCTACCAGATGTACTTGGGTTTAATCGGTTTTATGTGCTCAGTTATGTGTGCGTATTTAGTCCTATGCATTTTTGTCACATGTATGTATTCATATGACCACCACCATTGTCAAGTCCTGGTGTGGTGCTGTGGGTTAATGTGCTGGACTGCAAAATCAGTTTGAACCACAACATCAACAATTCAAAGTCACCAGTCGCTCCTTGGAAACCCTGTACAGGGTCACTATGGGTCGGAACCAACTTGATGACACTTAACAACAACAACATATACTATCCCACAGAAGGTCAGCAGTTGGAATCTACTAGCCACGCAGAGAGAGAAAGATGAGGCTTTCTGAGCCCGTAAAGATTTACAGCGTTGGAAACACTATGCAGGGTCATGATGAGTTGGAACCAACCTCACAGCATGTAACCATTACCATATACTATCCCTGGAGCCCTGGTGTGGCGCTGTGGATTAATGCACTGCACTGCAAAGTCTGAATCTCAAAGTCAGTGGTTCAAGCTCACCAGCTGCTCTTCAGAACCCCTATACAGGGTTGCTATGGGTCGAACCAACTCAATGGCACTTAACAACAACATTGTCAAGATGTCATACTATCTCTACTGTTAAAAACGGCTTAATTACCACCAGGGTCCACCCTTTTACAACCCTTTCTAAACCCTGGCAACCACTCTGTGTTCTCCATCTCTAGAATGTTGTTATCTTCAGAATGCTAGACAGTTGGTATCATACAGTATAAGGGAGTTTCAAAAAGCTGGGGGGTGGGGAACTCCATTATCTTTCCACTCCATTTTTCCATGACCTTTTGAAGCCCCCTTTTCAGATCAGCTTTTTTCCCACTCAACATAATTCTCTTGAGACTCATCCTAGCTTTTGCTCAGTAATATTCCATGATATGAAAAATTGTAGTTTAATAATTCACCCACTGAAAGACATTTGGGTTTTCCCCAGGTTTTGGCAATTATAGATATAGCTTCAATGAACATTTGTATACGGGTTTTTGTGTACATATTGCCCTTTTTTTTTTTTTTTCTTTCTGAGAAACATTAGTTTATTACAGAGAATAAAATAAAAGAGATGGTTTACTGGTAAGGGAATTTACCTACAAAGGGTGGAACGCAGCTGTGTCCAGCGGTTGCCAGTTGGATAGTGAAGTTTTTCCACATGAGAGGCATGTTTTTTATAGCATGCAGTACACAAGCTTCACACATGTAAGGGAACTTAAGGGTGGTATGCAGAACTCGGAGAGCTAAGAAAACCACCGGGTACAGGGCGGCCTGCCCCCTTAACTATTGCCTTTTGAAGGATATTTTCTTTCTAAAGAGGAGAGGAAGGATCACTGTAAGGATTTTGTTGTTGTTAAGTGCTGTCGAGCCAGTTCTGACTCACAGCAACGCTGTATAGGGTTTCTGAGGAGCGACTGGTGAGTTTAAACTGCCGACCTTGGGTTCAAACCAACTTTTTGGTCGAGCGCTTATCCTACAGCGCCACACTGTAATAATATGTCCCTGAAAGACGTGGGGGTCTACAGTCAGTCTGAAATCAAATAAGTTCCTGGTTGAACTTGTTTACAATCACAGCATGTTAGAGGAGAAAGGATTTAAGAATCCATGAACCCAAACCCCTCACTGTACTCCTCAGGTGATTCAGTTACCTTCTTGGCGATAAAGCCTGCACCAGAACTCAGCTTCCCCAGATCCCAGGTCTGTTTTCCCATTTTACCAACTTGTTTTCTGTGGGTCTGATATTTAGATCAGCAAGAAAACCAGGTGCTACAAATTATCACTTGCTTACCATGATGTGGGGTATCAGAGGGTGCACAGAAAAACTGAGCTTCATTCTTGCCAAACTAAAGGAGAGCTGTTTGCTCTTTAAAACAAAACACAAATACCTTATGAAACCACGGATATACAAGGGGGTTGCAGATAATTCGTGAAAAAATTCCATTATCTTTTCATTCCATTTCCACAAACTTTTAGAAGCCCGCTTGTATATAGCTCAGACATTACCCCAAATGGTAAGCTATGCATGCCTGTATTGAATTTATTTGTCTGCTATTCCCACAGGGACAGGTTTCAGACATATCCTAGGTATTCAGTAAATGTTTGTTAATTGGGTGACTTGTTAAGGGGCACATAATTGCACATAAATATTGATATGCACATAAATATTGATTGAAACAAGTTAACAAAAACTTGTTAAGGGGCAAACTTGCACATAAATATTGATAAGACCCTGGGAGAAACAAGAAAAAGTCAAATTACTTGTGTTGTAAAGGTGAGCATACAGGCACATTTTTTACCCTTAAAAGTTTCTTTGCAATTAAGTTTGGTTCCCTTGATCTAAGATACTTACTTTTCATTGATAAAACTTATTCTACCCTAGTTCAGCAATACTCAAGCAGAGTTTGGAACTTTTTTGCTACATTTATTGCTGACGCTCCTATTTCCAGCTCCTCGGACAGAAAACACCCATGGACTCAGATGCTGGTCTTGGTGTGGCGCTGTAGGATCAACACTGCACCGATAACCACGAGGTTGCCAGTTCAAACCCGCCACCAGCATCTCGGAAACCCTCTACAGGGTCACTATGAATCAGAAACAACTCCACAGCATTTAAAAACAACAAAACAACCATTTAAGCGCTTTAAGCTTGTGTTGTGATTGTGTTTTGAAACTTGGCATGTCTAAATAGGGTCTGTATGTAGCAAATCCCCACTAGAAATACTGTGAATGGGGTACCCCACTGCTCGTAAACTTATTCCAGGGTCACTTGTGGAGATTATGAGGGAAACTGTCTGCTTTAGCTAAAATAACAAGATTGCGATCCTAGTTAACTACTGATTTCAGGGCTATGTTCAAAAAGCACCTGCCTCAGGAGAACAAACAAGATGGCGGATCGGGTGG
>NW_006408547.1:25381592-25387307 GCF_000296735.1 Chrysochloris asiatica | reverse complement strand
AATGAAACAAGGTATATGATTTGTTGAATGTAAAACTGATGATCTGCCCTGTAAACTTTCACTCAATCCACAATAAAAACTTAAAAAAAAAAAAAGTGCCTGCATATTGGGTTGATTAGGGTCAGAAAGAAAAACATTTAATAAGGACACTAAGCTAGTAGTCAGCATGACCACAGACAAACGTACTTCATAATTACACAATTTTACTCAAGTAAATTCATTTAGCTATCTGGAGTTATATTTTACTATTAATTCAAACTGACAGGTCCGTTGGGGATAAGGTCATATTAAAAATTAAATCAATAATTGTGGTTGTTGTTATGTGCCGTGGAGTCAGTTCCAACTCATAGTGACCCTGTACAGGGTTTCTGAGGCTATAAATCTCTACGGGAGCGGAACGCCTCATCTTTCTCCCGCGGAACAGCTGGTAAGCCTCATCATTCTCCGCGGAACTGATGTCCTTGTAGTTGGCAGCCCGATCCGTAACTACTATGCTACCAGAGCTCCTTTTTGGCTAGTAGTTAAGCAATTCACGGGACCATCCTGGAGCCCTGAAGACAGGATTCTGAGTCTCACTGAGGTACTATAATAGAATCTCTTTTCTCACGCTCACACGTTCATACTCTGAGCAGCCGCTCTGTAGGTGCCTCTACTAAGGTAGTGACATGGGGAGGCAGTCCACTTCTACCTGATCTCTCTGCCATGTCCATACAAGGCTACAAGGCTTCTCAACTGTTGCTGCGGGAGGAGAGAGAGGCAGAACAACAGCCAGGGGCTCGTCTCAGCTTCTGCTTCAGATGTGATGTATGTGGTGGTGGTGGTGGTTGTTAAGTGCTGTTGAGTTGGTTGCAACCCCTAGCAACCCTGAATAGGGTTTCCAAGGAGTGGCTGGTGAGCTTGAACCACCAACTTTGTGGTTTAAAATGACTTTGCAGTCCTGTGCATCAACCTCCAGTGCCCCACCAGGGATATAGACTGTCTTCATTCCATAAGGGTCAGAAACATGGCCCTTGAATGTCCAAGATGAAGAGAACAAAATACCGATGTACACTAGTAAGGCCTATATAAAGAAATCTGGTAGTATAGTGGTTACGAGTTGGGCTGTTAACTTCGAGGTCAGCAGTTCCAAACTCCCAGCTGTTCCACGGGAGAAAGATGAGGCTTTCTGTTCTCATGAAGATTTACCGCCTTGGAAACCCTGTACCAGGTCACTATGAGTCAGAACCTACTTCACGGCACATAACCACCACCCACAACCCCTCAGGTCAATCTAGACCCCTTAGTGAAGCAGGTCAGTCAAGTTTTAAAGCTTAACTCATTTGGTCTCCAGAGTATGGGTCTCCTTTCTACCAACAAGACCTCTGGCCTTCAAGCATTCAAAAGCAGTCCTAATTTGAACTTGTGTACTTCTCAGCATCTCTCAACAGTGTGAGCCAAACAAAAGGTATTTGGGAGACTGTTCAGCGGCACGTTATCTCTTTTCCCCCCAGATTCTCTAAATGCTTTTCCTCACAGTCTACCAGATCACTACTTCCCTCACCTTATGAGGACCTGGACAAATATTTTCAGAGAATGATGATGGAAGATCGTATTTCCAACTTTTCTGAGTCACTGCATTCATTCAACAAGTATTTATTGAGTACTTACTGCATGCCAAAACCAGTGAAGGTATAAGCTAAGATTGTTGTTGTTAAGTGCCGTCGAGTCGGTTCCGACCCATAGCGACCCTGTACAGGGTTTCCCAGGCTGTAAATCTTTACAAGAGCAGAAAGCCTCATCTTTCTCCCGCGGAGCGGCTGGTAGTTTCGAACTCTGACCTTAAGGTTCATAGCCCAATTCGTAACCACTACGCTACCAGAGCCAAGATTAGTCGCTAGAAATGGAAAACATTCTTTCTTAAATCGTTCAAAGATTTCCCTAAACAAATCCTTTTATTGCATTGTTGTTCCAAAAATTGTTTTTTCTGAAAAACTGATACACTTCCTTTTATTAGATAACATAATTTCTGTAAGATACCATATTTCCCGGGTTTCCTGCTCAACTCAGAAATTCAGAGTTAAGCTTTATGCTCAGTGCATTAGCTGCTCTCACCTTAGACGTTGAATGCAACAATTTCTCCCTTCAAGCCTGTTTTTGTGCCTTTTACATCTTATGCTATCATATATTACAGGATAAGTCGAAAAGCATTGCTCCTAGAGTTTTAGGTCATATATGCACGGGTTTGTTTCCTCCAAAAAAAACACACACAGTTTAAATACGTGTCTGGGATTCAGGAGATGGTTGGTGGCAGTTCTCTCAGAAAAATGCTAATATTAAGTTCCTTAGGGGGCCTTCAAAAGGAGATTTTTCATACTGGGGTGAGGGGAGGTTATGAGGTCAGGACTAATATCAAATGTTTAACAAAATTCATGTGACCATCTTCCCATATCACTGAACCCTTGCAACAGGTTTAGGGAATGCTGTTACACATGAAAGAGCAGTTTTTACATGGATGGAATATTTAAGGAAGGCCAGGAAGACTTCCAAGATGAACAAAACGAGGAAAGACAGCGTACCTTGTCGCATGACGAAAGTACAACTGGAGTCCACAGACTAACGGAGGAAGACTATAGAGTCACCACTGACATGATAGCTGCTGAAATTGGGGTGTCACCTGGCTTGGCACATTCAGTTTTTAGTGACCACCATGACCTCAGCAAGCTTTAGGCTGGGTGAGTGCCAAAAGGTTGGGTAAACAAAATGTTCCTTTAAAGAGCTGATCTTTCCATCGGGCCTTTAAGCAAGATCAAAGCTAATGAAGATGATTTTATGGAATAAATTGTAATCAGGGACAGGATTCGCCAATACCATCCAGAGAGCGAGATCCAATCAAAGCAGGAGCTTCCCAAGGGATCTGTGGGGCTACTTAAATTCCAGGCAGCGAGGCCAGCTCAGAAGATTATGGGGACTGTCTTGGGGAACTTCAAAGAGGTCATCTGTAGCCTGATAGCACTGTAGGATAAGCACTGGATGGCTAACCGCAAGGTCAGCTGTTCAAGCCCACCAGCAACTCCTTGGAAACCATATATAGGGTCGCTATGCATTGGAACCAACTTGACGGCACTGAACAATAATAAAATAACAATTTTGGTAGATTTTCTTGAAGAACTCAGGCTTACTATGATGAAAAGTTAAACAACTGAAAACTGCAGAGATGAGAAAAAGGCCAAGAATTTTTTCCCATCACGACAATGCACCTGGTCATTCCCTGAGGGTAGCAAGTGCTCTCCTAGGAGAATTGGGGTGGGAAACTTTACCCCCCAACTCTATAGCCCTGATCAAGCTAAAGAAATCTAAAGGACAACTTTAGAGTTCTTTTTCTTCCTCAAACTCAGAGAACATTTAACAGGAACACTACTTGAGTCCTTTGGCAATAACAAAACAACATTTGACATGATCAAAAAGCACAGACATCTCTTCAGGGAAGGGTTAGAGCTGGAAATACTGCCTTCAGAAGTATATAGACCTAAAGGGACGATATATGGAGAAACAGTACTTTCACATTTCGATAGTTTTGTTAAATAATAAAAGTTTCTATGGTTTTGTAGCAGTACTTTTTGACTTACCCGTGCATGTCCCTTCAAACTTGTTTTAGTAGTAAACTGACTATGTAGAAATAATAAACGATCTAACAATGTCATTTTAGCAATAGATCAATATCCACTTATTGATGAATTCATTGTTGTTAAATGCTATCAGGTCGGTTCCAACCCATAGGTACTCCATGTGGTGGCTGTGTGCTGTCGAGTTGGTTCTGACTCATAGCGACCCTGCACAGGGTTTCTGAGGCTATAAATCTTTACGGGAGCAGAACGCCTCATCTTTCTGCCGCGGAGCAGCTGGTAGTTTCGAACTGCTGACCTTGCGGTTCATAGCCCGATTTGTAACCACTACGCTACCAGAGCTCCTTAGGTACCCCACGTAGAACAGAAGAACACACTGCCTGGTCTGTGCCATTCTCACAATTGTTGCTATGCTTAAGCCCATTGTTGCTGCCACGGTGCCAGTTTATCTCGGGGTCTTCCTCTTTTCTGCTGTCCCCCACTATTGACCAAGCATGATGCGCTTCTCCAGAGACTGGCCCTCCCGATGGGCACAGACTACACTCACTGCCATATGTAAGAGGGGGCTTCAAAAAGTGTGTAGGAAAATGCCAATATCTCTTAATGCTACCTTTCCACAAATGTTTGAAGCCCCTCCCAAGTTTGGTAGACGATATTTCTACAAATTTGTATGTGCTGTAAATATATTCATGTTTATAATGGAGCAAATAAGGGACAGAGGTATTTAAACTTCTTAACCTTACCCCAATACCTGGAGGGAATGAGTCACTGGGCATGAAGGCCTGGGACCACAGTCTTAGGGGTCACCCTACTTTTGTGAGTAGGTCTGGGTCTTCAAAGCTTGTGAGGCATCATCTGAGGTATAATTATTGTTCTCCCCCAGCTGGAGCAAAGACAAGTGAAGACAATTAAAACAGCAGACCATGGATCCCAAAGACTAATGACCACCTGGACCTGAACGAGATGATGACTCCTGGTTACCACTGCTGAACACTCGGAAAGGGATCACAGCAGAGGGTCCTGGATAGAATGGGAGAAAAAGTGTGCAACAAGGAGAACAAACCAGATAGCGGATCGGGTGGACGTGCAGTGAGGAGCGCTGTCGGCAACAACACAGAAGACTGGATTAAGCAAGCTCAGGAGATGGTCCCAGAACTCTGAACCACACATAAAGAAATATTTAGAAGCTTGGAAGGCTTACAGCTGGGGGAATTTGCAGCAGAAGCAAGAAATCCAGTGCCTTCTAATCCAAGACGCTCAGCTGTTCCCGGAGCCTCCATCTAGGGTGAGACCAAGTGGGGTAAGGATCAGAGCAGCCACAGACACTTGACAGAACTTCAGAGATAAAGGTGTGGATGTTGTTTTTTTAGTATATGTTCATTGGCCTCTCGCTGTCTGTGCACCTCCATTCTGGTGACTAGAAGGGGTGTCTCAGCAAGTGGACACTCCATCCCTCACCCCCAGAGGGTTCTACTACACATGTGCATGCACAGGTTTCCTTGAAATTTAAAGTGACAGTTTCCATTTAAAACCAAACAGCAGTGCAAAACGACCACAGCCAGCCCTGAACTGTTTGTCACTAGGAAAAAGGCCTGAACAGGGATTGTGGAGGGCTACAGGCAGACTAAAAAGGAAACAGGGAAAAAAGTAATTCCTGAGTTGCATCATAATGACCAACAGTGGCATCTTCATATTTCTCAGGAAAAAGAGGGAAAAGGGAAGTGCATCTCCTGATGACATCTACCTGGAGGCAAGCAGAAAGCATAAGCAATACCAAAATACATACCCATTTAAGTATTAAGGCCACAGATAATTCCTGAATATGTCCAAGAAACAGAAACAGATGATCATATCAGCACATGTCCAGAAACGAGATAAAGTGACTGAGACAAATGAGTTGGAAGTAGACCTACACTCCATACTGGAAGATAGGCAGGCTTTGGAAATGCCTGAGAAGGAATTCTGAAAAGTGATTATAAAATGTATTAAAACACTATACAATGCAGTTGAGAGATAAGGAAGAAGTCAGGAAAGTGCTACAGGAACAATCAAATAAGATACATACAGCATTGGAAACAATTAAAAAACTACAGAAAGAGGTCCAAACCATTAA
>NW_006408547.1:25337867-25379752 GCF_000296735.1 Chrysochloris asiatica | reverse complement strand
GGTCCAAACTGTGGTGAGACCTGGGGACACTTGAACCCATGGACAAGGACATAGCCACAGAGGGCTAGAGCTGAGAGTGAAGCATCCAGCTGACATGAAGTGAGGGGAGGTGCGCAAGGACACCCAAACTTGCAGATAGTACCCATTTGACCTAGCCTCGATGGCTTGATAATCAGAACACGATTAGCGGAAGATTACAAAAAAAAATAATTTTTTTTTTTATAAAGGAAACAAGGGTAAATTGGGAAGAGAGGGTCTTTGAAGAGCTGGTGTCCAGAAGGCAGGCTTGCAGAATGTGCCCTTTAGATGTGTAAATTATTATATATGCCTGAGTGTTTTGTTAAAAAAAAAAAAAAAGTTGAAGTGGATAGAGAGAAATACTGTTAACTGATGGTACATGGAGAGGATTATAATCATTGTAATGAAACAAGGTGTATGATTTGTTGACTGTAAAACTGATGACCTGTCCTATAAACTTTCACTCAATCCACAATAAAAACCTAAAAAAAAAATGTGAAAGAAAAATGAAAAGAATAAAAAAAGGCCAGGCTTACTGGTCTGGCAGTGATTGTTGGCATCTGTAAACTATGGTCTTTGCTCATTGTTCAGGCCTGAACCTGAACTCATACCATGTCTCAACTTTCAGCCAAACCACAGGCCTATTGGGTGAGTAGGGGGTGAACATCAGGGAGGTAGGCAGTCTACTATAGGAAATCACAAGGGTAGCATTTACCCCGGGATGGAGAAGAAGAAGGTGGGAAGAATGCAGTTGCCTGTGAGGACTGCAATGAAGACTATGAAGTAAAATGTGTACGAACTGTTGAATAGAAAAACCCATCTGCTCTGTAAACTTTCGCTTGAATCACAACAAAGTTTTTAACATTAAGATTTGTAAGACACTGTCATAAACAGCGTGTTGTTTCCCTAACTCTGAGCCAAGGGCCCTCCTGTTGTTGTTAGCCCTGACTCATGGTGACACCATGCACAATAGATTGAACTGTTCTGATCTCTAGGGTTCTCATGGATTGCTTTTCCAGAAGTAGATTGCCAGGACTTTCTTACTACTCTCTTAGTTTGGAAGTTCTGTGGAAACCTGTTGAACATCCTTGAAACATGCAAACGTCCACTGACAGGAAGGCTGGTGCTGGCAATAGCCAGGAATGAAACCCAGGTGTCCTGCATGAGAAGCAAATATTTTACCACTCACCCACCACTGCCCTAAGGAACATCATGTCTCTCCCCAGGCATACATACATACCTCTGGCTTCATGGGTACAAAGTAGTTCTCCGGCAAAGTCTGATTTCACAGACTCGGAGCGATTTGGGAGAAAAGTGATCTTAGAAAGAGATTGAAGATGCTCTGCTGAGTACAACCCCAGTCAGGTTGACAGGAAAATTAATTTAGAAAGAAACCTAATGCCAAAATTCTAAAGTTAAGGGGCAAATATAAAACACATTCCCCAGTTCAGGAGTTTTTTCCATACTTCCTCCCACAACCTAACTTAGCACCAAGAGGAATGCTAGTCCAGAAACATGTGATGGTGCCGATGTGCTGTGAAGCCAGTTCCCACTTAACAGTGACCCTGTACAGGGTTTCCGAGGCTGTAAACTGTTACGGGAGCAGAAAGCCTCACCTTTCTCCCACGGAATGGGAGATTTGAACTGCTGATCTTGTGGTTAGCAGTCCATTTAGTAATACACTAAGCTACCAGATAGAGCTCCTTGTGAAAACATGTGTTGTTAAGTGCCTTTAAGTCAGTTCCGACCCACTGCGACCTTCTAGAGGGTTTCCAAAGAGTGACTGGTGAGCTTGAACCACCAACCTTGTAGTTCAAACTTCCTTTGCAGTCTAGTGCATTAACCCACAGCGCCACACCAGGGCTCCACAGCGCCACATAGGCTACCAGAATTTTTTGAGTCTCCGCCTAACTTTTACTCTGGAGAGTAGATTGAGGTTGAGAGCTAGGGGACATTTTTACTTGAATGCTTTTATGTTTAAATTTTTAAAATCAAGTGGTGTTTCTACTTTTCACATTTCAAGAAACTAGTTAATAACAAAGCCCTCGAAGTTCTAAACAAAAGGGCCAATACAGGGCATGCAATAAACAGCTAACTTTGTAGTTTTTGGATGCTGAACATTTTGGCTATCACCTAATCACTGCGGGTCTGAGTCGTGCATGTCACAACCTTGTGTCCTGGGGAAGGCTCAGGTCGGATTGTAAGGGCGCCCTGAATTCCCAGCCCAGGGAAGGAGGCGTCCGCCCGGGGCAAGGCACACATCCGGATTTGGACTTCTGTTGGCGGTCCTACACTCGTTGAAGACATCCACTTTCCCAACGCCCCAGTTCATTTCGAGTGGGGTTTCCACGCGCCGAGGCGGCTGTGTGTCGCGTGCGGCGCGGCGAGGTCAAAGCATTACAGGGTTCAAATCTGCTTAAGCCATGCGGAGACCGATGGCCTCACCCGTGGGATTCTCTGCGTAGATTCAGAACCACGGTTCTAAACTCTCAGAAGTCACTGCCGCAATTCCGTCCACCCCATTGGAGACTGCGGTGGCGCTTGCGAAGCCCCTGGCGTGGAGGGCAACCATCCAGACCCTAAGGTGGTCCGCCAAGCTGGTCACCGGGCACTCAAACATCCTCCTTACCCTGCCCCGCTGGGAAGTGGGATCTTCCAGCCCTCTAAATGCCTACCTCCGCCCCGGGAAGCCCTGCCGCCGTGTCTGGACCTACCAGCAGCAACGCACCATCTCCGGCGGGTCCCTTCCAAAGCTTACCCCAGAAACCGAGCCCGCCCCCTTGGGAGCGTCGGCCAGTGAGCAGCCGGAACTGCGCTGTGGGTGGAGCCCTTCTTACAGCGCCTCCTCGCTCCTGGCCAATGGGCGGGGCGCGTGGGCCGGCGCCGGGGGCCTCTGTGGGCGCTTGCACACCGAATGAGGCGCGCGGGGACCCGGGCTGCGCAGAGCGCGCGGTACCGCTGCAGCTGCCGCCGCCGCAGCAACAGCCTCTCCCGGCCTCCAGTCGCCGCCGTGCCCTCGCCGGATTGCCAGGCCAGCCCTGCGCTGTTCTCCGGTGCCACGGCGGGGGCCGCTGCACGGCGAGTGAACTTCGAGGGCAAGTCTCAACGGACCTCCACGGATCGGCAGGCCACACTTGGACGGACAGACAGACCGGCAGCTGGCGAGCAGCATGGCGGTGGAAGACGAGGGGCTCCGGGTCTTCCAGAGCGTGAAGATCAAAATCGGTAAGGACCCCTTCTCCGCTCTGGAAGCTGCACTGGCCCTTGCAGCCTCCCTCCCGGCAGCTGACAATGGGCGCTGGGATCTTTGCGAAGTCCACTCCAGCTGAGACGCCCCCCTCCCATCCCCCTCCGGCCAGCCCCCGCCCGCTGTCCGCAGTCCGCAGCCCGCCTCTGTTCCTTCGCCTAGCTCCTCCGGAATCGGCCCGGCTGCCGCCAGCTGGGCCCGCTAGGCCCACCGGGGTCTGGGGGCTGCGCGCCGAGAGAGGGCGGGCTCCCTTTTAGGAGGTCCGGACACAGGCGCCCTCCCGGGCAATGCGCGGTCTCCGGGTCGCACACACTTGCTTGCTCTTTTCTGGAGACACTGAGCTGGGGCGGTCTGTCTGGGTTCCCTCTCCGCACCTCTTTCCTCCAGGGGTCTGTGCTGGGACTGGACCGAGCAGTTAAGGGAGAGCGAAGTCCCCCGCTCCTCCGCTGCGCTCGGGTAGCCCCCCGTTTCCAGGAGGCGCGCTGTCCAGGGAGGTGGGATTCGCCTGCACTGCTGGGAGGAGGTCTGAGACAGGGCGCAAGTCTGGTCTCCTCTCGGGGGTGTATGCCTGAGTGTGTGTGGGTCTTTTGGGGGGTGTTTACTTCGGGGGCCCAAACCACCGAGTGTCTGCATGTCTACTTGGTTGCTGCGCCAAAAAACTTGCTTTCCTGGGGAATATGAACGCCCGTCCTAAGGTGGGCATTGTTTCCGCGAGCCAAGCGCTGGCTTTGGAGCGCATCCGTTTCACCTCGTGGGGGGGGGGGGCATTCCCTTCCTTGGGCCTGTCTTCGCTCCCCGAGTCCAGCCGGCCTGTGTGGGGAGTATCTGGAAGACTCACTGGCCGAGGACGTCCTCAGGGTGGGGAGATACCGAAGCTGCCAGCCACCCCTTTGTGGCGCTTCCCTCGGCCTCATTGAGAACCCGCCGCCAGCAGCCGGGCCGCGCTGGGCTTCCTATTGAGGCCGCGGTCAGTCCGTGCGGCCTTTGCTTTTCTCACTGGGGAGTGACGGCTGGATTTCCGCTGAGCTCCGGAGGGAAACGTATGCAGATTCTGAAGTGGCTTCAGTAGGAGGAGTTCCCCAAGACCCACTGGTGGATCTGAACTCTCCCGGGTTTGTGTGTAGGGATTTGCTTTCCCCTCCACTCCTCCCCTCCCCCAGTTCTCTTTTATCTGGGAAGAGTGATGAGCAAATTTCAGTTTTGCCTTTTCCCCTACAAGATTGGTGCCATAAATGTGCATTTTCACAGGGCATTTGGATGAGAGCGTGGTTGATTTTGGCAGAGGACTTTTGAGAAACTAGTTACCCTGTCCTCAGGATCCTTGGCACCCGCTGACCTGAGTTTCATTTCTCAATCTATTCCCATATGGAAAAAAAAAAAAAAAAAGGCAGTTAGGGGAACACAGCCAGGCTCGCAGTGACTATGTGAGTATCAGTTGTTGATGATATTTGATGCTGTCTTAGGAATTCCAGCTACCCTAAACCAGCATGTTGTTTCCTGTCTGCTTTATTTTGGTTTAACGATCTTTGCTGAGACACTGTTTTGATAGTTGGTTCAGAAGCTCAGCAGATGGGATGTGGTAATGCTTTAGCTTTGAGTATTCTACATGTGAGAGGGATTTCTCTTGTTTATGTGGTTGAGATCTCTTGTCACTTTCATAGTGAGAAAAGTAAAGTTGAACTCTACCTGAGATGTCTAAAGGCAGCCTCCCTGGGGTGGACATGTGAATTGCAACAACACAGCCTGGTCAAAGATCATTCTGTTATATTTGCATGTTCTGAAGTTCTGTTCCATCAAGATTCCGTGGTGAAACAAATGAGTCAAGTGTAGCTGGGTGAGGAATGCTGTGTTTTCTTAATCAAAGGACTAGAGGTTGGGTGGGAAGGGGAACTTGGGATGGGGATGTGACTCTGAAAGAATGTGATGGGTTTCCAAGAACTCAGTCTGTTTGACTCCAGTTCAGATCTAACTTAGCCAGCCAGCCTCAGTCTCAGCAGCTGTTAACTCTAGAAAGGATTCCAGTGGCATTTTAAACAAAGAGAATTCATTTCTTTGCAGAATGGCCGAGGAAAGCAAACTGGTGGGCAAGGGAAGATATTCAAATATGTAGGAAAATACAGCTGATGTATCCCTATAACTCAGCTTAGCGTCTGACATCTGTGGAAGGGATTTCTAGACACTGATGGAACTTGATTTAGAAGGAGTGGGGGGTTGAGAGAAGCTGTTTCATTGGGCTCTTCTCTTTTGTGCTGCACTTTAAACAAGTGAGCAAAGCGTCCAGGCTCAGTTGAAGCTTAGCGCCATGACTAGAGCATCTGCTATCTAATCCTATGTGGGAAATTGGGTATTGTTTGGATCTTTGGCGGCCACCGCAACTCTGGATGAGTGGTTGTAGTTGTTAAGTGCTGTCAAGTTGGTTCCGACTCATAGTGAGACTCATAGTGCCCCCATATGGTTTCTGAAGAGCAGCGGCTGGTGGGTTTGAACTGCCGACCTTGCGGTTAGCAATCCGGTGCTTATCCTTCAGTGCCACACCTGGAAATTTCCATGTACCAGACATTTGATTCCTTGGATGTCCCTCAAGTTCTGAGAGCCCCTGATTCTTACTGCTGTGAAATGGCTCTTTACTTACAGGATTGCCCGAAGGGGAACATCTTTGTTTCTGGCTCTGAAACCCTGGGGACTATGGCAGTGTTAGAGAGTAGTGTCTTTTCACCAGGCCCTGGTGTGGCGCTGTGGGATAATGCACTGGACTGCAAGGTTGGCTTAAACTTTAAGGTTGGTGGTTCAAATTCACTAGCGGCTTCTGGAAATGACTCAACTGTGTTTAACAACAGAGAGACTTTAGTATAGAGTCACGAGTGGAAAGTCTGCTGTTAAGAATAGGAGGGGAAGGATTGGTCCAGAGCGTGAACAAGTGGCGTTGAGTTCTTTTTGATTTTTTTTGCTTAGTCCTCTATTTGTGCTTTGCCCAAAAGGTTCCTGGTTGTGAAGACACTGTTAAAACAATAAGTGAAACAATAGCACATTTTGAGGAGAGGCAAACGTGCTGTAAACACCCACACACACACATGGATACTTGCTGTCTCTTACACACACACACACACACACACACACACACACACACACACACACACACCTTCTCAAGTACTCTCACTCAATCAGTCACCCTCTCTCATAGACACATGGTTTCAGTATTCTGGAGCAATACCGTGGCGCAGTAGATACATTCATCTCTGAGACTTGTTCTAGGCTAACTGGCTGTGTGCCCTGTCTTGGCTATTGACTAGCTGGGTGACCCAGGGCAAGTGTCTGCCCCTTTCATTGCCTCATTTTTCCATTTGCAAAATGCAATTACTGTCTAGCTGCCAACCGAGATCCGGTGAGAACTTACAAGACGGTGTTGTTGTATGAGCCTCCGTTCATACCAGCCCCCCTCACTCCCAGAGAGAGATCAACAGAAAAGTTCCCTTTAAAGCAAAACCAATATGCAATATTACTACAACTGTTGACAAGAAGAAAGGCAGACAGCTTTGGCAGGATGGGGAGTTTTTTATTGTAAGTATGGGGAGCCTTGGCCTTTAAAATTTTTAAATAGTTTTTAAACTTTTGAAAGCCAGTGCTTTCATCTCATTCAGAGGTTTAAATTGGGGGAAGGGAGAGGAAGAATCTCTTCCTTTTTTCCCCCCCCTTCCGTATTCTTTTTCCTTCCACCTTTAGCAAAATTAGATAATACAAATATAAGTGTCAAATTAAAGGGAATTACTTTTAATTCTTGTCTTCAAGTATCTGTTGCTTTCCTTATTTAAATTGTGCAGGATTATTTTGGGTCTGTTCTGGACGCCTAAGCATCCTAAGCTTTATGTATCTGTGGTGACAGGATCTCATCATCTTGATTATAACAGTGTGTCAGTGTGGCATACAAGACTAAGCACATGTTTCCTATGAGACTGATCCTTTGAGGAAGTGTGCTCTTTTGACTTCCCATGAGTCAGGCCTCAGAACCTAACGGGAAGATTTGGAGGAGATGATTGGGTAAATGTAAGGGCCTCTGCTTGGTAGTTTTAGTTTGGGCTGGTTGCACCTTGAGACCTTGAAATGTGTTTTTACTTATCAGTGATAGCTTCCTTTTCTGTAATGTCAAGTGGAGTCCTGGTGTGGCACTGTGGGTTAATGCACTGGACTGTAAAGTCGGCTTAAATTGTGAGGCCAGTGGTTCAAACACACCAGCCGCTCCTTGGAACCGAAACCCTATACAGGGTCTCTATGGGTTGAAACAGACTCAGTGGCACTTAACAACAACAATGTCTAGTACTGTGTTTTCAAGTGCTATATTATCTTGATAAATCTGCTCATTAAGAACAATACACAATGGTGTTTCTCTCAAGCTAAAAAGAAAAAAAAGCTGGTCTGCAAACCTTCATTCAATTCACTATAAAAAGTGAAAAAAAGAAGTTCTTTACCCTTACACTTTCTAGGACAAGAAAATTTCTCTAGAACTAATACCCTATGATTGTGATTTGGATTTTTCTTCATGGTCAAGTTTTTGGGAGTAAATCGGATTCGAGTGAGTGAATGTCTGTGTGCCAGTCCCATTTGAGAGAGAGTGTGTACTGCTTAATTTTTACTTTCAGATCTTCTTGTGGGGTCCTCTCCTCCTCACTAATGCCACGAGGGGGTTAGAGATAGGAAGAACAAGTGTCTCTGGTCTTTCCTTCAGGAAGCTGGGGTCTAAAAAAGTAAATGGACTAGGTTAAGGTCGCATTGTGCGTTTGCAGCAAAACCTGGACTAGAACCCTGGTCTTGAGACAAACAGTGATCTTTCCTCCACAACACACCATCACCTTAGCCCACCACAAGCTTACAAACCAAACCACTACAAAGCAACTCTGTAAAACAGAATGCTCTGCTTTTACAGCAGCCAGCCAGTTTATGGTCACTCGCTGGGCTCCCTAATTCCAGAATTTACACAAACACAGAATGCAACCCCACAGAAAGGAGTGGACAGCCCCTTGCCAAATGTAGTTTATAGAAGTGACCATAGGGCCACATCCTTGGTGTGATCCTTGATAAGGTGCTTGCTGTATTTGACAGGGCAGCTCTCTTCAAAATCATGCTAGAATGAATTGATCTTTATGCTGGTGGTCACCCATTAGTAATTATGGACTATAAAGATACTTTAAAGTTGTCTTGAAAACCACAAAATGCCCTTGAGGTGTGTGCAGTCTTGTTCAAGAACAATGTCAGATACTCCTTAGGCTTCTAGAAATAAATGTCTGTGGAGTCCTAGTGTGCCGCTGTTGGTTAATGCTCTGGACTGCAAAGTCAGTATGAACCTCAAGGTCGGAGGTTCAAGTTTGCCAGCTGCTCCTTGGAAACCCTATACAAGGTTGCTATGGGTCGGAACTGACTCGATGGCACTTAACAACAACAACAACAACAAGTTGTTCATATATCTGGGAATCCCTGGTAGTGCAGTGATTAAGTGCTCACAGCTGCTGACCAAAAGGAGGGGGGAGTTGGGAACTTTCTTCCATAAAGATTTCAGCCAAGAAAACCCTGTGGGACACTTCTGCTTTGTCACAGGGGGTTGCTTGCTAAGAGGTGAAAATCACTCCAGGCAGCCATTAGTAATAGCAACGGCCTACATTGAAGGCAGCTGATTAAACAGGGTTGCTAACCACAAGGAACTGAGGTATGCGCTCATCAACTGCTCCATGGGAGAAAGATGAGGTTGTCAGCTCCCCTATTGATTGTAGTCTCTGCGTGTAGCCCACTGGGTCCCTCTTCTTGTCATTTCTGCCTTTGCTTATCTTCTACTTCTTAAAGCTCAGAACATAGTTTCTAGTTCCCTCTGAGTTTACACAACAGATCCTCTTATCTAAGTTCCTCTAACTCTTGTTTCTTCATGCCTTGATCCAGAACCTTGGAAAAATCCTGTTCTCTTCCTTCCCCAGTTTTGTGAGCCCAAGACCAACAGCCTTACATGACATCAACTTAAGAGTGGTGTAGGTTACCCCGTGTCCAAGAAAAAGACATTTATAGCTTGTGAATGAAATGGTGTATTACTCCCAATGTGACAAGACATTGACCGCCTCCCCTCTCCGAATTCAATACGCTTTTCTTTAAATGCTACATGAAAAATACGTCCCAAAAGAACCAAGATAATTGTGTAGTTAATCGTTGGATTTTTCCATTTTCCCATGGTAGATAGTGCAACGCTATCAGTCTCTGTCTGTTCAATTTTAAAGATCTGGTGTGGCTCTGTGTGTTAATACGCCAGACTGCAAAGCTGTTTGAACTGCAAGGTTAGTGGTTCAAGCTCACTACTCCTTGAAAACCCTATACAGGGTCACTATGGGTCAGAACCTAGTCAACGGTACTTTGCATACTTTGCTATAGTCTGCATGGAATGACCTTCTAGGGTCTTTACCGATCTGTGGATCAAGTACCCTGGGTTGGCTAATTCGAATATTTAATAGGCTTTGGGGAAGACCAGTCTGGAAATCTAATTATTATATGTGGCATTATTTCCAATGAAAATGAGTTTTGTCCATTTTTCATTTGGGAACTATCTACTTTGGAATTATTTTCAGCCATGAATCAGCATGAAGAAGTCGGAAACAGTGAAGACACCAAATGCTGTTTCCACTGTTAACTTTTCCTTCTTTGTAGCAAACGTTTTCCCTTCTGTTGGTGGGTGGATCTTTTTGCTTTGGATCTTGGCACAGCATCTCTGCTGGTGTTCCACTGGGCTCAAAACATACTCTGATGTTCCTCATGGCAATGTTAGAACTTGACCCAGGGGCAATTTGGGTCTAAAACAAATACATCAGAACTGACAGTTCTTCCCATTCAGCAAAAAGTGGTCATGCCGATTGTTGGAGAGCTGTTCCTACTTCCAGCTCGGTGCTCTGTAGCTGCCTGATTGCACGTGAAATCTCACCAGCTGACAACTTACTCCAGGAGGTGGAAACGGTGTTCGGGAGGTACCTTAGTCCAGGCGGTTACAACTGTCACATGAGACAGGAGCGGGGGTCAGCAGGATGAATTCGAAACCAGAGTGACTCCGCTGGTTTGGGTCATCCATGAGCTTGAAAGCCAGGCGTCTGAGGTCTCCCTGGGCCACATCCATCCAGTAGATAACAGGATAATGTAGCGAAAAGCGCGGCTTGCAGGGGTTTTGAGTTTAGGACTGTATAGATGTGGCTTTGCTAAAATTGTCATTGTCATTTAGTCTATGGTGGGCGATAGTATAGTGCTGAGTTAGAATTGCAGATTTTGGATCCAGCCTTAGGTTGCTGTCTTGGCCCCTCTCCTTACTACTTGTGTGACCTTAGGCAAGTTATTTTTTTCTCTGAACCTGGTCTTCCTCATCTGGAGACTGCAGATAGGTAATGGCTACATTTCAGGGTTGTTGTAAAGATCAAATAATTTAGGTAATGTTCCAATCAAATTTAGATACTGGTTCTCAAGTGCCAAGCACCATTAATTTTAGTAAGTGAAAATAGTTACTAGTAATAATATCTTTTTTTTTTTTCTTAAATGTTTTCTTGTGAATTATGTGATAGTTTACATGGGAGAACAGTCATTTTACATTCATTCTATCGTATATCATCTCACTGCCATGGTTACAATCCCCTCCATGCATCATCAACTAACCAAAGGGTATCCTTTGGTACCCTACAATCCTTCCCCTCATACCCCCCCAGGTCTTCAGAATAATAATATCTTCATATCTTCTCTAGGCTAAGATAGAACTCAAATAAGATAAACATTCTGTGAATATAAAGGCATAGTGCTATTTGCTGTTTTTCTTGGGTGTTCAGCATAACATAAGGAAGGACCCATACTGACCAATCTTGGATCTTGGCATTGGGGAGTTTTTATTCCCCTGGACTTGCTGATGCTAAAATTAACTTGGATAGTCTTTTAAGAGAGTTCAGCTAGCTGCCTCTGCTATTTTTAATCTTGCAGGACTAACTTACAGAATTAGGTTCTACCTGTGGAAGTAGGCCCCTGGCTAACAGTGCCTTTAGACTTGTGGTTCCAGGCTTTGCATGGGAAGGGGAATGGATGTGCTCTGTGTACAAGGGACTTCTAACAGTTCATGGAAAAGTTCCCTTATCTTTCAATTCCATTTTTTTTCCGTGAAATTTTGGAAGCCCCCTCATATGTCAGTGTGCATGTATTTGGGGGTGGTGGGTAAAGGAAGGGAGATGCAGATTTTAAGTGTCTACTTCATGTCTGAGATCTCATTTTAATTGTCTTTCTCACAACTCTATGACTTTGAAGCTGAAGAAGCAAAGCTCAGAAATTAAATAACTCTCCTGTGTTGGTTTCCTTGGGCAGCCACAACAAAAATACTATAAACGGGGTGGCTTTAGACCAACAAACATGTCTTGCCTCACAGTTTTGGAGAACGGCAGTCTGAAATCAAGGTGCTAGTGCGATCGTGCTCTCTCTGAAAGTTCTTGGGGAAAATCTTCTTTGCTTGACTCTTCCAGCCTCTGCTAGTTCCTGGCAGTTTGTGGCAATGCTTGGTTTGTAGAAGCGTCATTCTGGCTTTGTCATCATGTGGTCATCTTCCTTCAGTGTCTCTGTTTGTCTCTCCTTTTTTTTATTTTTTATAAGAACACCAGTCATAATTAGTTTAGGGCCTACCCCATTCCAGTATGACCTCATGTTAACAAATAACATCTTCAGAGATCCTGTTTCCAAACAGGGTCACCTTTACAACCATCACGTGTTAGGACTTCAAAATGTATATTTTGGGGACACAATTCTACTCATAAAAATATCCAAAGACACCAGAGTTGTGCTTCACACCACTTTATACATCTGCCCATTTCAATAGTCCTTTCATTTCTCCATGATCCTGGATTTGAATGGGGGGAGATTAGTGAAGAGCTGAGAAAGAGAAGGAAATAGCTCCCTTTTATGGCCCACAGGAGTATCCAGGAGCGAAAGGGCACTGGGGCCGCTGGCTTGCTTAGGACGGAAAGTGGGAGAGACATTCCGCTGGGAGTTCTGAGAAATAAGTTACCGTTGACCAGCTGGTGGTAGGGATAGGAATTGGAGACTAGAGAAATCTTGCCGTGTTGTAAATGTCTTTAAGATGCTAACTTAAACAGCATAAAAAAATCTAGAGAGGATTCTTTCAGCAGCCTGCCAGGGACCCATACAGCCCTTTTGGGTACATTAGAAAAAGTCACTCTCTTAAGTAGTCTTAGTCTGGGTGAGCACAGCACAGACACCCAGGGGTAACCTATTCCATTTGAATGGAATATAGACTTTGCTAGAAAACATTTTGATTTGTTTCTCTGAAGCTAATGAAGCATTTCAATATATGAATCCCATACACTTATAAACACATGCAAACCTAAATGAAGTTAATTGAGCCTTCCTGAAGGCCTGGCCTGACACATCGTAAACACAGGCATGCTCATGTTTAGATTAGGGATGGATGCTTTGACTGTAGACAACCAGAAGTGAAGTGGTGGTTGCTATGGTTTTACGTAGTTGGCATTAGAAGTGAATTTTGCATGTCATATTTTAAAACAAAGGCAGAGATGGAAAAAGAGAGCCCACTTTTAACCTCTGAGGGCTGAAAGTAGAATTCAGACGTGGCTGCTCCTCCTCACTGTTTGATTCTGTGGTACATAAGGACCGTTATGAGTTGGAACCGACTCAATGGCACCTAAGAACAACAGTCACTCTCTAAGAAACCCTGGTAAGCAGTTCGAGCCCATCTTCCACTTTGTGGGAGAAAGATGTGGTAATCTGCTTCGCAAAGATTGATGTCATCTTGGAAACTCTACTAGACAGCTCTACCCTGGTGGCTAGGCATCAGAATTGACTTGATGGCACCGAACAATAGCAACAACTAGTCTCTGGTTTCTGGGTGGTACAAGTAGTTTGCACTTGAATACTAACCTAGAGGTTGGCAGTTCGAATCCACCCAGGAGCTCCATGAACAAGCATCCTGGTGATCTACTTCCAAAAAGGCAATAGCCAAGCTCTCTGGAGCAGACCTCCTCAGTAACATATAGGGTGCCACGTGTGGTAATCTACTCAGTGATAGTGGGTTTGGTTTATGGAATCATTCTCTGTAGATTCTAGTGATCAGAGTAGAAGATCTCTCTGCCTGGTGGGTGCTTTGCGAAACAAGAGTCCCTTAGGTATTCAGTTACTTTTTTAAAGTTTTTTTTTTTGTTGTTGTTAATTGTGAACCGAGTGATAGTTTACATGGGAGAACATAGGCTTGATTACAATCTCTGTGCATCATCATTCGACAGTATTTGTTTCCATTCCCTCTGTTTTTTGTTTTATTTTGTGTGTGTGTGTGTGGGGAGGTAAAGTGGGGGAATGTACACAAAAACACTCAGGCATATATAATAATTTATACCACCAAAGGGCACATTCTGCAAGCCTGCCTCCTGGCCGCCAGCACTCAGTCCCTCTCTTTCCACGAGTCTAGAGTCCTCAGCTGCTCCATCTTGCCACGTCCTCATCTCTGCCTCCATATCTAGTGTTGCTGCTTCTCTGGATAGGGCCCCACATTCTGCATGTGCTCTTCTTCCTTGATGGTCCTAGGGTCCTCTGTTCCTGGACTGTAAGATTAACTACTCTCTTGTTTTTGTTACAAAACTAATGTTGGGTATTCAGTTTTAAGAAGAGGTCCACAAGACTTGGACCTTAAAGACCTACGACTGAGTCCTATCTCTATGTCTTGCCAATTCTGTGCCTATAGATGAGCCTCCCTCCTAACTTTTCTCTACCTTGCGCTCTTTGTTTCTCAAAGTGGGAGAGTAATTCCCCTTTGACAGAGTTACTGTGAAGTCACACCAGCTGCTTTCCCTACTCAGATCTTTCTGGGCATGAGGCATTGCTTCTAGTATAACTTGAAGCTATTTGTTCCCTATTTTATAACAAATAATAAAATCCTACTAACAAGCAACAAACCCATGTAAACAAACTGCACTTGAATAAGCGGACTGAGGACGATGAGAGGTAGAAGAATTCTCAAGTGAGACAGACTTCTTGGAGAAGGTGGCTTTGTGTCCTGCCCTTTGAAGAATGGCGTCTTTCTGAGAAAGGAGGGGTGACCTCTGTGAAGATTCAGACCTGGGCAGTGTAAGCAGTTTTGGGGGACGGTGGATACCTTTTCTGGAGTGGGGACATGGTCTTGGGGAGCGTAGACTGGAACACTCTGAGGCAGGCCACCTAGGATCCTGGACGTCATACCCTGTGAGCGCAGGTCGGCCTCTGGAAGTTCTAGGGTTAGTGAGCACATGGAAGATCCCAAGGCTCTGGAGCGGGAAGGGACTTTCTTGATCATTTTGCTTTTTGCACCCTGTTGTCAGATTAGGAGGCTTTGTTCACTGGGGTAAAGGAAACCTTGAAAGGTGTCCACCGCATAGCTGGAATGCCCGATCTCCGACCAGAAGGTGAAGACTATGAGCAAGAATATTCATGCAAAGCCACCCATGTCTGCAGTTAAAAAATGCAAAGAGCCTGTAAACAGAGTAAGTGTAATTGAGATGGAAATAAATGAATAAGGCCCCCCTCCCCGTACTATACAGGTCTCCAGAGGAATGAATCAGGTGAAAGCCACACCAAGGGGCATTGCCTTAAAAATAACAAAACAGTCAAATGTGCTGTTGTTAAAGTGCTGTCCAGTCAGTTCTGACCCGTAGCGACCCTGTATAGGGTTTCCGAGGAGCAGCTCGTGAGTTTGAACTGTCAACCTTGTGGTTAGTTGGTGTTGGTGTTAAGTTCGTCTAGTTGGTTCTGACTCATAGTGACCCTGTATAGGGTTTCTGAGGAGTGTCTGGTGGGTTTGAACCACCAACCTTATGGTTCTAACCGACTTTGTGGTCCAGTGCTTATCCTATAGTGCCACACCAGAACTCCACAGCCAAGTATATGCAGATATAAAAATAAAGACCTATACAAGTCTATTAATTGGATTACCTGGGGTGGAGAATGTAGAGATATTTATATAGGAAGACAGAAGAGGAAAACAAGTAAGAAAAAAAAAAGAAAAAGGATGTTCCAAAAAAGCAAGTATAATATGGCCATGTTTGTGCACATCTATAAAAGCATGTATATGCTTGAGTAAATGAATCAGGAACAAAAAGGAGAACTTAAAAGTAAACAACTTTAAAAATTGAAAGACCATCTTGTAGGGGAAGAAGGGCACTAGGGAACAGAAACTAGTACTCTGAACTCCTAGTCAGTAGAAGAATGTTTCTTGTGTTTCTTTTTCCCTCTTCATAGATTTCATGTTATTGTGTTACGTTCTAAAGCTTAAAGATTTGATGACTAGAGGATGACGGAAGGACCTCTTGTAGGGGCCCGGGGTAGGGAGTCACAGCACGCTGGAAGAAGCACAGGCTGTTAGAGCAAAAAGGACCAGGTTGGCACGTGAGAGGGGCCTTCAGTGCCAGGCTCTGACACACTGCATTGGGTTCCGTTCTCCCCGCTTTTGTGGTTAGAAGAAGAGAGAGCAGACCTTCGATTGAAGTTCTGATATAGGATCACAGGGATTACAGAATTGTTTTATCTGCAACAGATTATCCTGTTTTTTGTTTTTTATGTGTGAGGCAGCTTTCCAAGTTGTCAGTGAAATTAATCTGAACTTTAGTATAAATGCAAATTGCATGTTCATTTAGTCTCTTTGGAGACAAAAAGGAGATGAAATGTCTCCGGTTTCTTGGCTTCCCATTGTCCCGAAAGCCATTCCTGGGCTCAGTGTACTTGCTTGCGATGTCAGATGTCAGGAAATGAGTCCTCACCATGAAGGTTATGAGGTCAAACCAAAGGTCCATTCAAAAAATGGCTGGGAAGCCTTTGGTTCCGGTGTGTATTTTATCTGTGTTGCCATGAATACATCAGCCGAGTGACTGAGTGACCAAAATAGTGATCCCTTATTCCATGAATGTCTCAAAATATTAGACATGTTTATGCATGCAAGTCTCCCTTACCAATGCCCCTGAACCATTGCGCTAGGCTTTCTGAAATTTGCTGTTTCTAGTTTGAGTTTTTCAAGTGAGCTGGAACCTCAGGTTGGGAACACTGAACTAGCAGAATCTGTTATTGTTGTTAAGTACTGTGGAGTCTGTTCCAACGCATATCAGAATCTAGGGTTCCATTTAATTCTGTTTGAGGACAGTCAGTATCCTGGTAGAACAAGAACACTGTTAGTAAATGTTGTGTCTTTAAGTGTTGTAGAACACACTTGAAAGAAACACACTTTGGGCGGGTTGGGGAAGAATAGACACAAAAGCCTTGCTCAGGGTTGTTCTACCATTGCTTCTTTCTCAACAACTTTTCTAGGTGCAGAAAATACAACTTTGACTCCTGAGTCAGTGGAGGGATGGCACTTGAGCTTGTTTTGAAAACCTGTCTTTATAGGTTTCATGTTAGTTTACTGTTATCCACAGTTTAAAGAATCTCTTAAGATGCCTTACTGGTACAATAGTTAAGTACTTGGTTGCTACCCGAAAGTTTGGCAGTTTGAACCCACCAGCAACTTCTTGGGGGAAAAGCTCAAGACAGTCCACTCCTGAGCAGACGACAGCCTAGGAAACTCTAGAGGACAATTCTCTTGTGTCCCGTCTGGTCTTTGTGAGCTGGACTAACCAACAGAGTGGAGTCCTGGGCAGTGCTGTGGGTTAATGCGCTGGATTCCAAAGTCAGTTTGAACCACAAGGTTGGCGGTTCAAGCTCACCAGCCACTCCTTGGAAACGAAACCCTATATAGGGTCGCTTTGAATTGGAACGGATTCAACAATACTCAACAACAAAAAACCAACAGGATGGCATACAAAGAATTGTTGATGGGTTAAAATTGTAAAGATAAATAAAGCGTCCGTGTCTTCCTGAGATTTGTGGTGACTCAGAGTGCAGAAGAAAAACCTGATCCTAAACACTCACACATTCGGCTGTGATGATTTCGCTAACCAGATGAACTAGATTTTGGTTACCGCGGAGCAGTATTCTCTGTTTACTAGCCACGAGTTGCTTGTTCTGCTGGAGCCAGGGACAGAATCAAGTCTGTGGAATTCTTTTCTGAGACTCATTTTCTTTTCATCCTTTGCCGTCCGCTGCTTTTGTTCTGATGCAACTGTGCAGACTGTGATAGGGAGGGGTGGGAAGCCGTGTTTTAGCACAACCAGAAACCATCTTGAATAATTTCTTGGGTTCTCTTTCTTAAACAGAGCCAAAGTTTTCTTTGAAACACTTAACAAAGTTTAGGGTGCTAATTATGATTGCATTCCTGCCCCCTCCTCCGGAGTTTTATTGTCTATTGCTGGACTTTGTTGTTGTTGTTGTTAGGTGCCATCGAGTTGGTACCAACCCATAGAGAACTTATGCACAGCAAAATGAAACACTGCCCGGTCCTGGGCCAACCTCACTCCTGTTGCCACGCTTGAGTCCATTGATGCTGCTTCTTGGCCAATCCATCGCGTTGGGGGTCTTCCTCTTTTTCTCTGACCCTCCACCTTACGAACATGATATCCTTCTCCAGCGACTGGTCCCTCCTGACAATATGTCCGAAGTATGAGAGACGAAGAAGTGTGGCCATCTTGGCCTCCAAGGAGCACTCTGGCTGCACTTTTTCCAAAATGGATCTATTGGTTCTTTTGGCAGCCCATGGCACTTTCAGTATTCTCCTCCAACACCATAACTCAAAGGCATCAATTCTTCTACGGTCTTCCTTATTCACTGTCCAGCTTTCGCATGCGTATGAGGTTATTGAAAATACCATGGCTTGGGTCAGGCACACCTTAGTCTTCAAGCTGACATCTTTGCTCTTCAACACTTTAAAAAGGTCTTGTGCAGCAGATTTGCCTAATGCAATACGTCGTCTGATTTCTTGACTGCTGCTTCCATGAGTGTTGATGGTTGTGGGCCTTCGTGGAGGGTCTAAATTCGGTGTGATCTGTACCTGGATCAGTTTTCTTTGTGCACTGAGTTAGATCACTTCCTTGTAATGCTCTGGTATTATTATTATTTTTTTAAGAAGTCAGACAAAACTGAGTTCTGCAGATAGCTGCAGACAGTTATGTTGTTGTAAAGTACCGTGGAGTTGGTTCTGACCCTTAGTGACCCTGTACAGGGTTTCCGAGGCTGTAAATCTTTACGGGAGCAGAAAGCCTCATCTCTCTCCCATGGAACAGCTGGTAGTTTTGAACTGCTGACCCTGAGGTTAGCAGCCTGATTCATAACCACTACACGACCAGAGCTCCTTGAAGACAGTTATATGTACTCCTTAAAACATTTTGTTTTTTTAAGCTTTATTTCCTTTTTCTTCTGAGGCAAAAAAAAAAAAAGGGTTGTACAGCTCTTTTTGGCCTTAAATCTCGTTCAGGGAAGTGCTAGAAAAGGCAGTTGGTTCTGAGTTTGTGTGCTTCCTCCGTAGTTTGCACTCCACCAAAGCAGCCATAAGCAATGGCGTGTGGAACCTCTGGAACTGGCAAGGAGAAGAAGCGGGGAGCTCTTTGCAGAATGTTGTTAAAGTTCTCTTGATGCTTCCACAGACCACTAGGTTAGAATCTTGTCGTAATTCTGAGTGGAGCACAGGGCAGCCCTTTCTAAAGTCACCTGTCTCCACGGCTTAGAGGAGCTCCATAAGTGTCCCAAGGCCACCTCATCCCTGGCTTACACCCAGCTCTACCTAGTAAGTAAATGTTCAGGGGGTAGAGACCCTGGCCCCATGTATTTGTGACTGCGTATGACCCCTGATGTGGAGCTGTAGTATAAGCACTGGACTGTAAACCGCAAGGTAGGCAGTTCAAGCCCACCAGCTGCTCTTCACAAACCCTGTACAAGATCTCTATGAGTTGGAATAGACTCAGCGGTGCTTAACAGCAACAACAATGCTATCTGAGACTCCTGGTGTGGCGCTGGACTGGGAACCACAAGTTTGGCAGTTCAAGCCCACCAGCTGCTGCTCCTCGGAAACCTTCTACAGCTTTGCTATGAGTCGAACCAACTTGGTGGTACTGAACAACAACAACCACAACGTTACCTTCTGATGAACTGTGTCTCAACCGGTACTCCAGGTAGGTTTAGGGCTAGTGTCTCACCTTCAGATTATTAGCTTCTCCGCATGTGTCTAGATGTTGTCTGGTGAAGACAAAGGGCACCGTAGGACAGTGCAGGGAAAGCACGGAGGACAGTTAAACTCAGACCATCCCTGGGTGTGGTTCAGCCTCAGGGCTTCCAAGCCTCTGGGCCTATACTTTATTTTTGGCCCAGGCTAATTTGGGGCTTTCCAAGGCTGTGGACAGACTGGGGTACAGGGCTATTAGCTGAGGGCCCCAGAATATGAGCCAGTTCTGGAAAATCCCTGATTGTGCAGACCCCAGGAGACTTGGCTGATCTTTGTTTTTGTTGAAAGGTTTTGGGGTTACGGACATGACTTACTAGGAATGCTGAATTCCGGGGGGACCTGGAGTTTGGAGAGATGGAAGTAGCTGGAAGTAGCGTGGCTTTCCCATGGCCTTAGGGGTGATTGCTGAGCTGGGGAATTCCAGATCCCTGGGGGTCGGTATGCTCACCCTTCCTCAGGAAGTTCTGCTGCTTGAGCGTGGAACTGAGAGGCCTGGCAGAGAACCACAACGGCTCCGGGAAAGTTGTTGGCTGGTGTCGGTCAATAGCCAGACAAGCTGTCATAGGGTAGATATCGGAGGTTAGAAAGGAGCACTCGCAGGCTCCCCGGTGGTTTCAGCACTGAGCATCTCTGTTTCAGGGACCGGGCTCCTTGCTTGCTGCCCTCTTAGGGAGAGACAGTGAGGTGAGGCAGGGAGAGCAGCCCCAATCCTGCAGGTCTTGGGAGAGCTGCGGCTGCTGCTGACTGTGTGGAGGCAGTGGTAACCATCAGCTCACTCCTGCTCTGGGTACCGTAGTTTTTAGGTACCAGGTCATCCTCTTGTTGCTAAGTGGTCCGACTCATAGCAACCCTGATTAGGATTTCCAAGGAGCGGCTGGTGAGTTCGAACCACCGACCTTGAGGTCCAGTGCTGATCCTCCACTGCCTCAACAGGACTACAGGCCTTCATGGAATATGCCATTAGGGAGTCAGCTGGTCATAGTACCTGAAAGCCCTACCCCACCCAGTCATTGGGAGACTTTCTGTCTCCCACAGACCACTGCTAATATGTGTGCTTGCTACTCCAGGTCTACCCTCGGACTCTTAGAACTGGTTCCTTTTTTCTCACGTGAGGTTAGGAAGTCAGCAGAAAGAGCTCAGCTGTTCTTAACTCGCTGTGTGACCTGGAAAAGACTCTGAACCTCTCGGGTCCTCCTCCCATCCCATTCATTGCCTTGCCTGTTAAACGTGAAGCTTGGACCACGTGATCTTCAAGACTCCTGCTGGCTCTGATATTTTGTGATTTGTGGTCAGCCTCAGGGGCCTCAGATCTTCATTACCAGAGGGGGACCTTGCTAGAGTTGGGGCCTCATAGTGACACTGTACCACTGATTACCTGCAGGAAGGAGAATGATTCTGGGAGCAGGGGAGTAGGGTTATGCCATTTTCCTTGTGCTTGGAAGGTGGAGAAAACTCTTGGACCTTATATATTTTAAACCAGTTGCTGTTGAGACAGTCCTAACTCATGGAGACCCCCTGTATGCTGGAGTGGAGCTGTGTTCCATGGAGATCACCACGCCTTTTGTCTGCTGTGCCTCCGAGTGGCCTCAAACTTCCAACCTTTCAGTTTGTGGAGGAGTTGTTGAGTGCCATGCAATTCATAGTGGCCTTGTGTAGGGTTTCCAAGGAGCAGCTGGTGGGTTTGAAGTACTGACCTTGTGGGTCCAAGTCCAGTGCTGTTCCTACAGCGCCACACCCAGGAGTCCTTGTACTACCTGGTGGAGGTGGTGGTTATGTGCTGTGAAGTTGTTTCCAACGCATCGTGACCTTTGTACAGGGTTTCTGAGGCTGTAAGTCTTTATGGGAGCTGAAAGACTCATCTTTCTCCCACGGCATGGCTGGTAGTTTCAAACAGCTGGCCTTAGGTGCATCAGTATATCTCTGTGTTTGCTAACACAATACAGATCCCAAACACTTTGCCACTGAGTGGATGCCAATTCACGGAGGCCGCATGTCTTCCAGACTCTATGGTTTGTTTTTTTATAGCTGTAATCTTTACAGGATAATGCAGTGAACCGCAAGGTCGGTTTCCTCCTTCCACACTGTCGATGGGTGAATTTGACCTCCCAGTATTTAGAGAAACAGGCCAGTGTGAACCATTTGTGACATTCAGGGAGCTTATATTTGTTAGTAACATAAAACCCGTTAAATATTAAAAATAGGCCACATGAAGGAAGTGGATATAGTGGCTAATCTAAAAGGTAATTTGTGTTTAATGTGGAAAGACATTTGCGTTTATCTTTGGGATAGATTTACTATTCTAATTACCTTAGTGTAGCTGATATTAAAATACATTGATATTTTCAACATCTGATGTATTGCTAGTTTCCAGCAGACAAAGGTAGGTAGGTGACGGGCTAATCTAATTTCTTAGATTAGTTGTATACAAAAAAATAAAAATAAAAATTGCCAAATAGATTTGAAATCCCTTCTCTGATAAAGGATACTACTGCCACTTTTAAGGAGCAGATGCTAAAAGGTGGCCTACCTTCTGGAGAGCGAGGCATCGCTTTGGAAATTCATATGGTCAAATTGACAAATCGGTGATGGTTTGTTATGATAGACCTCCTGATGTGGCGCTGTAGGATCAACACTGAACTGTAAACCACAAGGCCAGCAGTTCAAACTCACCAGCCACTCCTCAGAAACCCCATGCAGGGTCGCTGTGAGTCTGAACCCATTCGATGGTAACAACAACAACAACAACCTAGGAACTGTTGTGAGGTAGCACTGTGCATTCCTGACTGTGTGTGTTAGGGTTTCGAATTCGGATTAGGATGGAAGTGAACTTTGAAGCCAGTGTAGATTCCTTTTGAGGGTCCCCAAAGATCAATGGCAAGGCGTGTTTTTAAGTCCGATATGCATATCACAAATATTTGTTGGAGTCAGGTTAACTTTTTAAAGTACAAAGAGGGTTCACAAATGCTTTTCGGTGGTGAATTTGAATCCAGTAACCTTAAAATGAACAGAAGTCAGCAAAAGGGGGAAGTGGGATCTGTTTGCTCACCCTGAATTTTTTTCGTTTGAGTTAAATGTCACCATTCGCTGCTTGATACATCCCTTTGGGGTCATGAACTGTTAGGGGATTTCAGAGGATATAAAGGAAGCCTAGACTTCACCCTCCAAGGATTTTCAGACATAGGTTCAGAGAGACAAATGGTTCACATGACCACACTCTTATGGGAATGACAGATAAGCAGTGGGTTTTCCAGATCACTCTGGGAGAATCTTCAGGTCCCGGTGGGGAGCTCTCCATTGTGTTTAGGAAGACTGAGGTGAGATCCAGTGAGCCTCTCCTTTACTTGGAGCCCTGGTGTTGTGGGATAAAGCACTGGACTGCAAGGTCAGTTTGAACTACAAGGTTGGTGGTTCAAACTCAGCAGTTGCTCTTCAGAAACCCTATGCAGGGTCATTATATGTCAGAACCGACATGGCCACACTTAACAGCAATAACAACTCTTTTACTCACATGACGATACGTAGGTACACACACACACACACACACACACACGAGACAGTATATATATATATAATGTATTTTTCAAATTTGGACAGTCTCCAGAAATTGTTAGGAGCTTTGGTAGCATAGTAGTTATGAGTCAGGCTGCTAACCTCAAGGTCATCAGTTCAAAACTACCAGTGGTTCTGTGGGAGAAAGATGAGACTTTCCGCTCCTGTAAAGATTTACAGCCTCGGAAACCCTGTACAGGGTCGCTATGGGTCGGAACCGACTCCCTGGCACATAACCAGCACCAGCAGTAATTGTTACTGTCCAGGGTCTCACTGAGCGTGGCTATGAAGGAAGACAATAGTGGACGGCTTTACGTTGGGTGATCAAGGCAGGAGCAAGCCAGGATCAGTCACCAAGCTGGCCCGTGAACAAACGGGGTTTGCAATTTGATACATATATATACCCAGAAGTAATTTGGGGGAATTATGAATATGAAATGGATTTTCAAGGAATGAGCATGAATATGCATCGAGGTGGAGTATGAGAGCCCTGGTGTGGCGCTGTGGGTTAATGTGTCAGACTGCAAAATCGTTTGAACTGCAAGGTCGGTGGTTCAAGCTCACCAGCTGCCCCTTAGAAGCCCTATACAGGTTTGCTAAGGGTCGGAATTGACTCGACGGCACTTAACAACAGCAATAACATGAATGTTAGCCACGAAGACTCTTTGCCTCTAAACGTTGTCCAAGTTGGTCTGGTGATGTCTTGTGGTGACTTTTGACCAAAGTTCCGTTCCACACCGGTCTGTTCCACAGCGGTTTGCGCATGCTCTGTGGGCCCCGTCTGGTTCTAATCGATGCAGTGAGGGGATATTGCAAGGAGAGGAGACATGATTCAAAAGAAACAAATTCTCAGGAGGGAAAGAGCAGGAAAATGGATTAATTACCGACTAAATATGAGGTATGTAAGGGTTATGAGTTGGGCTGCCAACTGCAAGGTCAGCAGTTCAAGTCTACCAGCTTGCTCTTCGGGAGAAAGGTGAGGCATTCTGCTCTCGTAAAGATTTACAACCTCGGAAAACCCTATACAGGGTCATTATGGGTCAGAACGGACTCCATGGCACATAACCATCCCACCCCATATGTGTGGTATATGTTTCAACATCCTGTGATAATGTCTCTTATACCTTAGGGGTAGATTCACTGACGAGTCGTGGGGCTCACAGGGTTTCACAGGGTTAAGTGGGTTAGGGAGGTCTCAAAGTAAGAAATTTTATATGGAGAAATAATATTCTTAATTATGTAAAATGGTCCTCAAGGGATAACAGCACTTTGCTTCGTCATTCAGATACATTTACTCAGATGTTTCTGCCCTATTTCATCTATCCCAAGGTGTAATCCCCCCCATTCCATAGCTCTGAAAAAGGGGTGCTTCTAACAGCTGACGTTTAGTTGGCAGTGTTTGCTCCTTTCCTAGTGGCATAAAACCATGGCACCGCTTACAGGAAAGGGCTTTTCAGATTCCTTAAAATGTGACGTTTTTACTGGCAGGTAGAAATAGGAAGTGCTAAGGATGGAGGGATTTATACTAACAAGGGGGGTTACTGTTAACATTTACACACTAACACAAAACCCCACAAAAAAAAATCCCAACAAACCCATTGCCACTGAGTTGTCTCTGACTTATAGGGACGCGTTAGGACTGACCAGAACTGCCCATGGCGTTTCTGAGGCTTTAAATGCTTATGGAAACAGACTGCAAGGTCTTTCTTCTGAGATGCGAAGATAGGCTTGAACTGTCAGCCTTCAGTTAGCGGTGTGCTTCAACCTCTGCACCACTGGGACTCCTCCACCTATCACAGGATGCTGCTTCATACCTGTGTGTTTTGGTGAGGCACATCACCTTTAGGTCAAATAAGGCCATACAGTGAGAGGGGCAGGGCTAATTCAAGAGGAGGTTGGGTATCAGAGATGAATTTTAGGTCACACACAGGTGGGGTTGAGTCATAAACATGTCCAGGCCTGTGCACAAACACATGTATTTTGTTTTTTTTTCCTTTTCTTTGTGTTATGGTTCCTCTTTTTCTTCAGGGAGGACCATGATTGCTCTAGGGGTCAGCGAAGCAAGGTAAAGAAAGTACTGGAGAATATGTACCATAAATGAAGTACTATGAAGCAAAGCAAGGGAAACATGAACGGCTCACTCCCTTTCTGACAATTAGGGTTTCCTCATAAACGCAGTAAACTATGAGAACCTCAACCCGTACCCACCTCGCTGGGACCCCCATCATGCCCAGTGTGCTAGCTTTGCCAAGGACCCTTCAGAAATCACAGGTCACGTCAAAACAGAGCAAAAACATGAAGAGAGGTAGCCCAATGGATTTTTCATAGACACTTTTGTTCTTAGGTGGCTAGCAAACTTTGTTCCTTTAAGAGACGATTGAACTTGGAAAAGGGATGGGCAACAGGCTCACATCTGTGCCGTGTGAACCATCTTGGGCTCATCACTCCATCTTATCCCAGGCCGTCACAGGTGGTTAGCTGGGAGCTAGAGCATCCCGGTAAACAGCTTTCCTTTAATGCAGGGGCTTCTAAACTAGGGTGATTTGACCCCCGCCCCTCCCGCCTCCCCACTCCAGGGGTCATTTGGCAATGCCTGGAGAGTCTTTTGGTTGTCATAAGAGGGAGGTTGTTGGTGGTGGTGGTGCTACTGGCCTTTTGTGGGTGGGGCCAGGAATGCTGCTAAACACCCTACATGCACAAGGGCAGCTCCACCCAAATTGGCCCCACAGAGGACTTAATCCGGCTCAAAATGCCAAGAGTGGCAAAGTTGAGAAACCCTGCATCGATGACGTTTTGAGACGCCACACGTGTTACAGCAGAGAGGAGAGATTCGAGGGCAGATTGTTAGGCACATGTGGAAAGAGGGTGGGCCTTAATACAAAGTCTTTCTACTTTCTGTACAGTGAATGTGACCTTGAAAAACTGTCGGTTACATTTTGGGGGCAGAGATCTCCATGCAGATCTGTTGATGAAAAGACACTAATAAGGAGACTAATACATGCTGCCTAAAAAGGAGCTCTGGTAGCGTAGTGGTTACGAATCGGGCTGCGAACCTTAAGGTCAGCGGTTCGAAACTACCAGCCGCTCCGCGGGAGAAAGATAAGGCTTTCTACTCCCGTAAAGATTTACACCCTCGGAAACCCTGTACAGGGTCGCTATGGGTCGGACCCGACTCGATGGCACTTAACAACAACAACAAATTAGTCTAAGGTGTGAATGTGAACATACAGGATTCTGGAATTTAGAGGAGATGTAGCGTGTGATTAAAAGCATGGACTCAGGAACCAGAACACCTGAGTGTAAATCATGGCTTGGCAACTTAGAAGCTGTGTGGCCTTTGGCAGGTTACTTAACCTCTCTGTGCCTCAGACTCCGTATGTATAAAATGGGTATTCTAATAATACTAGCTACTTCATAGGATTATATGGACTAATCTTTGTAAAGTACCATGCCTGGTAATGCTGTTGTTGTTGTTATTGTTGTTAAGAACTTTTGAGTCAATTCTGACTCATAGGGATTTTGTGTTTCTGAGGCTGTACATCTTTGCAGAAGCAGGAAGTCTCATCTTTCTCCCACAAAGTAACTGGCAGCCTTGAACTCCCAACCTTGTGGTTAGCAGTCCAGTGCTTACCCCCTAGAGCCATCATGATTTCCATGCCTGCATTTTGCCCTCTGACTGCTGCTCATTATCTGTGTGACCTTTGGTGACCAGCCCCTCTAGATCCCCTCACTTGTACCATTAGATCACACCACCTCCAGGACCCCAGGAGGCACATGACCTTGGGCTCCCTTCCGGTTTCCCATGCAGATTTCTAAGTTTCTTGTCCCAAGAGTGTGCATTGTATACATAGAGAGCCTTCAGAGTTCTTTAAGCATGAGAGTTATGACTTCAAAGTAAAATATTAACCAAAAGTAATAATTCCACATTTAAGTGTAGTTTTGCATTAACAGATATGTCTGCAGCAATATAATTATAAAAGAATTAAATAAGTGAATTCAACCACTGATCCACGAGGCTATTTTTGAGATTTGGTAGGAAGTAGGAACGAACTCCTACAAGGGTCGCTGTGAGAACTGATTTGCTGGCACACAACAACAACAGGAACTGGTTAAGTGATGCTTCTTACATTGTGGCTAGTTGTGAAACCCTTAGTATAGTTTAAAAACAGAAACAAAATGAAAACACAGACCCTGCTCCCTCCGTACAAGACTGCAGGTACAAGGGGGCTTCTGAAAGTTCCTGAGAAAATTTCATTCTTTTAATTCCATTTTGCATGGACTTTTTTTTAAGGCTCTTCGAATTATGTAAGAACCTGGAATAACAGCAGTTTAGATACTAGGTGACAATTGAAATTATTTAGCATATCTGCCACTGTGTTTCCGGGATCATTCTATGGTCTTATCTCTGAGGTACAAGGCTCTTATGACAGGAAGTGGGTATTTAATGAATCAATGAACTATTTTGGAAATCATAGGAAGTTGCTCATGATCAGTCTTCGCTAAAAGCAAGCAAGCAATGTCCCTTGCACGCCAATTAAAAAAACAAAACAAAACGTTTCCGTTTGGGTTTTGAGTAGCCCTCTGTAAGAATGTGCAACTGCTCTGATCTCCCAGCTAGGTTACCCTGTCATCAAGATATTATATTCATTCGCTATAAACTTGCATTTTTCAAAATGTACCTATCTCAGCCAGTGGATACTAGGGCAAGACTGCTCATTCTAGTTTCAATAGAACAAGGGTTATAAATATTGTGTGACTGGGTCTTATCAGCAAATGAAAGTTGCAGATTATCCATCAGTAAATGAAACCTTCAGTGGGTTCCTGGTATTTTTCAAGACCTTGACTCTCTGCCTCATTAAACAGTGACCTCTTAATGGTAAGCTGAGTCCTCCTACCTGGGCTGATGGGTGTTCAAAGTGAAGGGTGGGTGCATTTTGCTAACAGACAATAGCTACACAGGAAAGCCTCATTATTTTAACTCTCCCCTCCTTGGATTAATTGGGAGTTTTTGATGACTGTAAGAGAAGTAAGTCTACTTTCTCCTTACATGTGGAATGGGACTTGCTGATATAGCAATAGCAAAACAAGTTTTGGAGGGAGTGTGTTTTACATACCCTGGGAGGTTCACACTAAGAACCTGCACACAGTCTATGAAGGTATAAGAGTATATAAAGGTTGGTGAGGAACAGAGAAAACAAGTTGCTTTTACAAGTAAAATTAGATATTAGCAGTGTTCTACTTAATAATGCTGAAGAAGCTCTGGTAGCATAGTGGTTACGAATTGGGCTGCTAACCTCAAGGTCGGTAGTTCCAAACTACCAGTGGTACCGTGGGAGAATGATGAGGCGGTTCTGCTCCCATAATGATTTACAGCCTCGGAAACCCTGTGCAGGGTCACTATGAGTTGGAACCGACTCCACGCTACTTAACAACAACAACAACTCAATAATGCTTAATTCATTTTGGCCTATATGGTTTAAAGGCCAAAGAGAATAAGGTATTATTTATTTAAAAGGTAAAATGAGGGTCTTTTTGAACCATTTAGGCCGTTTTGAACCTTTTAGCCATTTCTTTTCTTACCCGACCATGACTACTTTGCATGGGTGGGAACTAACTGCAGCTGTGAGAAGCTGGGACTACGTCTCTTCTGTTCAGAAAGGACTTGTTGATTAATGCATATTGTTCCAATTCCTAGAGTTTCCCTTCGCTTCAACCTACTCCTTTGTGTGTGCAACCCCGATACGTCCCTCAGTGCTTTCCAAGATTATTTCGGACTAAATCTAATAAAGGAAACTCCAGGAAATCCAGAAGAGAAAGTTAACACATGACAAGAGGAAATTCATTTTAAGCTCCAGAGATAAATTTGTGGTTTGACTTTCTAATATCATGGAGAAATGTCAACTCACTGAGGGCATGGAGCGCCTCTCATTGGTATAGCTGGGTCCCAGAACCCAGCACCCAGTGTCTGCATGCAGTATTGTAAACAGTTCGATAAATACTTATTGGATAAATTAATGAACGCAGTGCTAGCCAACTAAACTTTGATATAAACCAAGCACTGTTTCAGTCTTGAAATGCTACTTAATCTGTTTTTTTTCATCAGTCTGCTTCTCTTCTTTGTATTTGTCAAAACCATTGATTCCAGATGCATTTAACACTGGATTTGCTTGCATATTATTGTCACGTGCCATCAAATCAGTCCTGTGTCTAGGGTTTCTGAGAAGTGACTGGTAGGTTTGAACTGCCGACCTTGTGGTTAGCATTCTAGTGCTTGTCCTACAGCGACACAACAGAACCAAGTTAGATAGTCCTTTCTTTTAAACCATTTACTTCTTTGCTATTGTTTCTCTTCAGGTACTGCGCAACAAATAGGTCAAGACATCGTCCTGACCGTAGAATTCCTGTAGGTTGTTTTTTTTGTTAAGTTCTATCGAGTCGGATCTGACCCCTAGCAACCCTGCAAAGGGGTTCCTAGGAGTGGCTGGTGAGCTTGAACTACCGACCTTGTGGTTCAAACGGACCTTGTAGTCCAGTGCATTAACCCGCAGAGCCACACCAGCACTCTGGTAAAATGTAGATGATGCTTGCCTGAGTGTATGTCCTTGGAGGAGGGGTATTTCTGAGGAAAGGAACTTGTGAAGTCCCCAAACCATCACAGAAGAAGGTACCGATGTGTGGGACTAGTAGGATGCAGTTACTCGAAATAACCCACAGAATGGACAGGCACCGAGGTCTGCGGCTTCTGGAGTTGATGCCGTGAGGCGCTGGCTGTTCGGTGGTAGAATTCTCACTCCTGGGGCAGGAGAGTCTCAGCCCACACCCTCTCACCCTGTAGTGGAGGCTGCGTGTGGCTTAACAGGTTCCAGGGGAGTGTCCAGCCTCAGACAGACCAGGAAGAAAGGCTTAGCGATTGATTTCTGATCATCAGTCTGTGAAAATCCTGTGCATCACAGTGGAGTCTTGTGTGATCCACCATCGAGTTAACGTGTTCTGTGCATAGGGTTACCACAGCACCACCCCAAAGAACACGGCGCATACACGGAAGACCGTGTGAACATAATGGTATGTTAGGACCACACTCTCTTGTTTCTGGTCCCCTTCTTTTGGGAGAGCCTGGCTCCTTCCCCTCTGCCTTCCTTGGCCCTAGTGTCTGCTGGGTGTGGTCTCTTGTGTCACCATGACAGCCTCATCTGCATACTGGCTCCGCCCCTCTCAGAGGGAAGGTTCTCATTCCTGGGAAGGACTGCCCTTTGAAACCCTTTGAACTCGGCACTGAGGTGTCTCAGCTGTGCCTGGAATTTCTGCGCCATCTGCTCTCTTCAGAATGGCTGCTTTGAGGGAAAGAAGAAGCAGCATCCTGGGGCAGGTGGAGGTGGGAGGAGGGGACCTCAGTGACTGGTCAGTGAGTTGTGAATGGGCCAGGCAACCAGCCAGCAGAGCCAGCTAGTATGCCTACCACCCCCTCCTTGTACTCTCACCTCTTATCCCAAGGCTTTCAACACTATCTCGAAACTTGTTTCAAGTGCAACATTTCAGGCCTTTGCCTAGATCTACTGATTCAGAAACTTTGGGGTGGGGCCATTTTTACTTTGACCTGCCTTCCTGGTGGTTTGCAAGCAGCTAAAGTGTGAGAATGTCAGATCTACAGTACACGCAAGCCCCTGTTTTCTACAGGCAAGCCCTAACCACAAGAGATGGAGCAGAATTTCTGAGTTATCATCTGTGTGATATACTTCTTAGGCAGTGGTGTGCTGGGAGATGCTCAGCAACCGACTCTCTGCCTGGACCTCCCGGGAGGCCTGACTCTTCGGTGGTCAGTTTCAGGCTACCAGCGGGATTCTGAATGTGGAACCGGGTAATGCGGGACAGAAATGGCGTTTGGATGCATGTAGGAGCTGCTTCATCCAGCACACAAGCCCAGAGTTCCAGGGACAGGTCAGTTTGGGTAAAGTTGTGTATGATCGCCCTTGGAGATGCATGGTGCCCACTTGCAAACACACACACACACGGCCGCAAACATGAATTCAATTTGCAGAATCCATCTTTTTCCAAATCTGAGGGCAAAACGGGTGGGTCATACGCTACATTAATGAATGCGGTTCAGGCCAACTAACATCTGATATAAACCAGTGTGTTATTCTAACTGATGGTTACAGGATCAGTGTTGGTAATACAGACTGTCTCCGATGTGCAGCTCCTGCCCTCGATGCTGGGGTGGGGAACGAGGAGGTGCCCCAGCTGAGTTTGCAGCAAGAGGGAAGGGCAGTGTCATATCTACACGACCACACACAGATTATCTGTCAGTTGTTTTTGTCTGTTCCACAGAAACACCCACTCCCCTGCCTAGTCTTTGGAATTGAAGAATAGGATGCAGTAACCAGGCTTCCTCGTGTAGCATCTACAGAAGATATTTTAAGTCGCTGATGTTCTATTTTGAATCATTGCTGTTGTTTGTTACCCCAAAAAAGACTTAGGAGTTGACAGTCTCTTAAAAGTATTTCTTTTTGTTCAGATTGTAATCAAGGAAGAGTCTTAATTACTGACCTTGGATGATGGTTTTACTTACTCTGATATTACACTTGAGGCTTGTTTGAATAGTTCGTGTGGTTAGAGGCTATTTTGGAAAAAAGACCATCACAAAAGGAGTTGGAAGTCCTGAGCTTTCTGTAAATGACTTGTCAGGATGCTGGATTCTGCTGTGTATGCGTGGGAGAAGCGCGGGGAAGGCGGTTTCTTTCCTAAAGACCATCAGACCCATTAGAATTTTGGTCACCGCTCGTTTGTGGCATTGGCAGTGAGCGCTTTCCTATTGGAGTCTTTAATTTTTAAAAAACTGTGGGACCATCAAGTTCTCTACATCGTGACCAAGGGAGTTCACTGACGCTGGCAAGCTTTGATGATTAAAGAGTATCTTGGTAAAGATTCTACGTGCAGGGTTTCTAGTGAGAGAATCTAAGCTCTCTGGTTTCCATGTGGTTGAACAGTCTTTTAGGATGGATTTACAGTCCCCAAGCAAGCATACATTGAGACAGAAACCATCATGTTAGTGTGTGAATTTTGGTAAGAGTATGTATGAAGAGTCAAAAAACATCTATTAAACATCCGCTATGTGCTAAGGAAGTCCTGGTGCGGTGCTGTGAGTTACTGTGCTGGACTGCAAAGTCGGTCTGAACCTCAAGGCCAGTGTTTCAAACTCACCAGCTGCTCCTCGGAAACCCTATACAGGGTTGCTATGGGTTGGAACCGACTCGACGGCACTTAACAACAACAACATGTCCTTTTGCAGCGGTGAGACTTCTGCAATGCCTCCCCAGGACTCTCCTTAGGGACGTGGGACACTAAATAACTATGTCAGTATATGTTGGGCTGCTAACCACAACGTCAGTGGTTCAAGCCCACTTGTCACTGCACTGGAGAAAAAATGGGGCTATTTACAGTCTTGGAAACCCAGTCTGCCCTGCAAGGTTGCTCTGAGTTGGAATAGATTTAGTAGCCGTGGGCTCCGGTACGCAGGTGTTTACTTTAACGCTGTTACTTCTCATGCAACACAAGGAATAGAAGTACTCTCATCTTTGTCCTACCGATCAGGAAAATGAGGCTTTCAATAGTGAAGTGACCTGTGTGACCCATGACCCATGGAAGTTAGGTTTCCTAAGAAATCAAATTACAAGAGCAGGGATTGACAAACCGTGTCTGTAAAGTAAATACATACTCTAGGTTTTGCCAGCCAGCCAATCTCTGTTACAGCTGCTCCTTTCTGCTGTGCTCTTCTTGCAAAAGCATTCGTAAGCAATCCATAAACAAGAGAGCATGACTATCTTCCCATCAGATTTTATGTACAGACACTGAAATTTGAATTTCATGTGTCACAAAATAATAGTCTTTCTTTTGGTAATTTTTTCAACAATTAAAAAATGTAAATTCCTTTTTTAATCTTCTTGTTGTTGTCATTAAGTGCCATCAAGTTGGTTCTGGCCCATAGTGACCCTGTCTGTATAGGGTTTCTGAGGAGCGACTGGTGAGCTTGAACTGCCGGCCTTGCAGTTCAAATGACTTTGCAGTCTGGCGCATTAACCCACAGTGAAATTAGACTTTGCACCGGTTTTGATCTGTGGACCTTAGTTTGCCTATATATATATAGTCCAGAGGGGAATGCAGTGCAGCCTGCAGAGCTCCCTCCCCAGCCAACATGCACACAGTAGAAGACCCCTCTCTGGGGACCAGGAGTCTTATGTTCCCCAGAGTCAAGGCCACCCTTTCACCCAGGATAGCGCCCCGTTCTGCCCCACTGACTTTCTTTTTTTGATTCTGACGATTTCTGTTTTTGTTGACTCACGATTTTGTTTTTTCTCTTGCTATCACTCAGGATACAGTGAGCGTGGCTTTTCAGGTTTCCTTGGCCTGGGAGGGAGTCTGGCTTTTAAAGTGCAATCTGCACTTACCCTGCCTCACCCTGGCAGCATCGATTTTTACCAGTTTGGCTGCCAGAGCTCTGCAGGGACCTCGTTCTGGGTGTAGACCCAGAGAAAAACACACACAGATAGGAGAGACTCTATGATGATCTATCCCCACTCCAAGGAACACTGAGAAACTCAGGAGGTTACTAACAAGGAGAGACCCTCTTAGAGCCGGGGCACTGACTTCAGACTTCCAGCACCCCAACTGTGAGGCAATGGATTTCTGCCTCTTAAAGGCATCCACTGGAGGTTTTTCTTGTTTTGGCTGCAATGAGGTACTGAAGGGTAAGTACTGGATACAAGGTTGGTTTGAACCACGGGTTAAAGGTTCTAACACCTGGGAAACCCTACATAGGGTTGCTATGAGTTGGAACTGACTTGAGGACACTTAATAACAACAAGGTACCAAAGACACTTGCCTTCATAATAAACAGGCAAGGAAGGCAGATTTTACCCCTAGTTCGGCTGCGTAGCGTCTTATGTGACCCGGGACAGGTTCATAACTAGTTCTTCTCTAAAGCAGGGATAAAGTTTTGTCTCGTGGGAATACAGGGGCATGAAGTTGACAACACTGGAGTCTTGGTGTGGCACTGTAGAATAAGCACTGGACTGCTAACTGCAAGGTTGGTGGTTCAAACCCACCAGTCACCCCTCCTGGGAAACCCTATACAGGGTCACTATGAGTTGGAACCAACTCAGTGGCACTTACAATAACAACAACATGGCTTGTTTCAAGGAACTCTGCTGGAGCTGTGGATGAGGCGTTGGGCTGCTAACTTCAAGGATGGTGGTTCAAACCCACCGGTTACAGGATGGCGGTTCAAACCCACCGGTTACTCCACGGGAGCAAGATGAGACAGTCTGGTTTTGTAAAGATTTAGTCTCGGAAACCTTTAAGAACAGTTCTACCGTAGGATCACTTTGAGATGGAATCAACTTGATGGCAGTGGTGTGGTTTTTAAGGTTGTTTTAGTGGCACTGTAGGTTAATGCACTGAACTGCAAGGTCGGCGGTTCAAGCTCACCACCTGCTCTTTGAAAACCGTATACAGGGTCACTATGAATCGGAACCGACTCGATGGCATTGAACAACAACCAATGGTTTGGCACTGTAAGATAAGCACTGGACTGTGAACCAAAAGGCTGATGGTTTAAACTCACCAGCTGCTTCGAGGAAACCCTTATATTATATAGCATGTCTATGAGTGGGAACTGACTCAGGCACACTGAACAGCAGCGGTGAATTATTATGACGAGGTTTGGTGGAGCATTAGACTGCTAAATAAAGGTCAGGAGTGAACCCACCAGCACTCCACTGGAGGAAAATGAAAGCATGACCCTATGAACATTTACCACCTTGGGAACCCTATATGGGGCCGCTATGACTTGGAATCCACTCACTGACGGTGTGTTTGGTTTTGGGATGGCTTGTTGCACTGATATTTTACATACTAACACCCGTGGTGTGTGTAACCATGGTCCTGTAGGGCTGCTGAGGGACCCAGGTGGTGCACTGGGTTAAGTGTTGGCTGCTGACCATAAGGTCAGCAGTTCAAACGCATCAGCCACTCCATGGGACGAAAATGAGCCAGTCCTGGTGAGGTATTGTAAAGGTCTGTTTGAACCTCAGGGTCAGTGGTTCAAACTCAACAGTCGCTCCTTGGAAACTATACAGGGTCACTGAGTTGGAACCGACTTGACATCACTAACACCACCATTCCTGTAAAGATTTATAGTCACGGTGTAGTGGAAAGCAGGTGAGTTAAAAAATTTCAATTTTATCTGGGCGTTTATTAGTTGTACGCATTGAGAGGAAATCATTTAGTCTCTAGTTCCCTTCACCTTTAATTTCTTCATGTTGTTGTTAAGTGCCGTCAAGTCACTTTTGAATTGTAGCAATCCCTGTATGGGATTTCCAAGGAGCGACTGGAGGGTTTGAACTGCTGACCTTGCAGTTAGTAGTTCAGTGCTTATCAGATAGGATGACGTATGAAAAGCCTCTGGCCCATATGCAAAAATCCCAACTCACAGTGACCCCAGGTGTGTCAGAACAGACCGTCTCTGGTTTTTCAGATTCAGATCGTCTGATCTTTCTTCTGAGGTACTTCTGGGTAGACTCGAACACCCAACCTTTGGATGAGCAGACAAGGATGTGCTCCCCAGGACTCCTTCTGGCGTTGGTCTGTGTTGTTAGTCTCTGTCATAATACATGTTGGATAAATGTTGGTTGATGATACGGTTTTTTTCTTGGGGTGTAATTGGCTTGGGAAGGAGACATGGAGGGATTCTGTGAACAGTAACTAGCGTACAGATGGTAGCTTAGTTTTAGAACAGATGTCTGAGACAAGAGGAGGCACGGAGACAGGGTTCTGATTGCTGGGATTGGTTTGGACTGTTAATAAGAAAGAAGCAAGTGGAAAGCTGACTGAGTTAGGCATGCAAAATAAACCAACAAAAAGGTTCTCAGTGCCTTAAAGGAAGGTCTGGCTTTTACGTAATGGTTTTTAACATAGCCATAGCTTCTCAGGGTCACTTGCTCACTGCTGCCCATGCCAGGGTCATGTGAGTCCGTGGTGACCAGAGACTGAAATTTAAAATAAAACCATCCCAACACAGTGTGACACTGTTAGGAAGGAAATATCCCCTGACCAAGCTGGAGTTCTAAGAAATTTGTAGAATGTGTTTGCAAGGCCAGGCCTCGATGTTATGTTAGTTCTGTGATTTCAGAGACTTAGAATTTCCAAGTAAACCTGTTCTCTTGGGAGTATTGTTGACTCCGTGACCTAAAGATTATAAATAAATTGCATCCTGCAGTGTAAGGGGCACTGGGCTGAGATTCATTCTTGACGTCGGCCTCACTGGCTCTGTCCTTAATTCACACTGTTGTTAAGTGCTGTACGGTGGTGGCTTGCAGCTCATAGGGACCCTGTATAGGGTTCCTGGGGAGGGGCTGGTGAAGTTTGAACTGCCGACTTTGCAGTTCAAATGACCTTCTGATGATTCAGAGGACCAGTGCGTGAACCCACAGCGCCACACCAGAACTCCTAATTCACACTTGTTGTTGTTGTTGAGTGTTGTTGAGTTGGTTCTGACCCCCTAGTGACCCTGTATAGGGGTTCTGAGGAGCAGCTAGTGAGCTTGAATTGCCGACCTTGTGGTTGAAACCATCTTTGCAGTTGAGTGCATTAACCCGCCGCGCCACACCAGGACTCCTAATTCTCACTAGGGGAACGCTTTTTCCGTAGCTTTAAATGCCTTGGATTGAATTAGATGTCTTCTGGTGTGGTATTGTAGGATCAGCACTGGACTGCGAACCACAAGGTTGGCAGTTCAAACCTACCAGCTGCTTCGTGGAAACCCTATACAGGGTCGCTATGAGTTGAAACTGACTCCATGGCACTTATCAACAACAACACTTAACAACAACAAACCTTTACTGCCTAGGTTCCTGGGTGGTACCAATGATTAACTGTCATTGTTAAATGCCATTGAGTTTCTTCCAACTCATTGCAACCCTGTATAGGGTTTCTGAGGAGTGGCTGGTGGATTTGAACCGCTGACCTTTTGGTTAGCAATGGTTGACTACTAACCAAAACATGAGTGGTTCTTCAAATTCACCTAGCGATGCTATCGCAGAAAGATCTGGCCATTTGCTTCCGTAAAGATGGTTGTTGTTACCAAGTACTGTTGAATTGGATCTGATTCATAGCAACTCTGTAGAGATTGTTGTTGTTGTTGTTAAGTGCCATCGAGTGGGTTCCGATTCATAGCAATCCTGCAGACATTGTTGTTGTGAAATGCTGTCGAGTTGGTTCCGATTCATAGCGACGCTGTATAGATTGTTGTTATTGTTGTTGTGAACTGCTACCAAGTTGGTTCCAATTCATAACAACCCTGTATGGATTACATCCAGGAAAATCCTCTGGAGCAAATCTAGTCTAGAACACGTGGGGTTAGCATGAGCTGGAGATGAACTCTATGACAATGTTTAAATTTTGTTTTAAGTAAATCTTTGCTGCCATTGGTGTTGTTCAGGAATATCTTTTCTGTGACACATTGGATGACCACTGTGGTTGATTTAGTGGAACCAGATTTTTGTGGAAGAATTATGATGTATTAAGGGGAAACATTAAGGCGTTTGGGTGGCACTGGAGGGTAAGCACTGGATTGCTAACTTTAGGGTTGGCAGCTCAAGCCCACCAGCTCTCCTTGAGAGAGAGATGAGGCTTTGTGCTCCTAAAAGATTTGCAGCCTCAGAAACCTTATGTGGGTTGCTACATAGGCGCTGACTGGCAGCCCTGGGTTGGACTGATTGGTCAGGGACAGAACTGGGCTGGTTCTGAATATCAATGGAGAGGAACCGTGTTCAGGAGCACCTCTCCCAGAGGACAAACCGAATGACTCTTACTGTTGTGATTCAGAGAAATTCTTGATTAGGCCCATTAGACCCCAGTCTCCAGAAATTTGGCTCTGTAGATCCGTAATTAGATCCGTCATAGATCATCGCCACTCTGTTTACACACTGTTGTTGTCGTTGTGTGTGCCACAAGTCGGTTCTGACTTATGTTGTTGTTACATTCTGACTCATCGTGAGTATGAATAGTTTCCGAGGAGCCCCTGGTGGGTTTGAATGCCAGTCCTTGTCCTGCAGAACCACACCAGACCTCTGTGTATACACTGCTGCTGTTATTAAGTGCAGTTGAGTCGGTTCCGACTCATAGAAACCCTGTATAGAATTTCCAAGGAGCAGCTGGTGAGTTTGAACTGTGGGCCTTGCAGTTCAAACTGACCTTGTGGTCCAGTGCTTATCCTACAGTGCCACACCAGGACTCCATTTATACACTGTTATTGCTAAGTGCGGCCCAGTTGGTTCTGACTCATAGCAACTCGGGGTATAGGGTTTATGAGAAGCAGCTGGTAGGCTTGAACTGCCGACCTTGTTGTTCGCAGTCCAGTGCTGACCTTACAGCACCTTGTTGTTGTTAAGTGCTGTTGAGTCAATTCTGACCCACAGCGACCCTATATAGGGTTTGCAAGGAGCAGCTGGTGAGTTTGAACAGCTGACCTTGCAGTTCAAACAGCTTTGCAGTCTGGTGCATTAACCCACAGTGCCACACCAGGGCTCCCCTACAGCACGCGCCTAAGCAGGCGTTAATACCTACTCAGATTTAGCTCCAAGAAAGCAAAGCACTGATGAATGCATGCAGTGAGCCCCTGATGGTATCATTGTTAAAAATAGCTTTCAGGATAAGTCAGCTGAGCAGGTATAAAAAGGTATGAAAAGCTTCATGATTGTCATTTTTTACATTTATTTCTCAGTAACTGTGCCAGGAATTGTGCTAACCCTGCCACATAGATTTTCTCACTATATTTCATAAAACCCTTACAAGACAGGCACTTATCCCCAGTTTACAGATGGGGAAACTGAGACCTAAAGAGGTTAATACCTAATCTAAAATGACACAGCGTCCTAGTTTGAGCTTGGAGGATTGTGCCCAAGCTCATGTTTCCTTGGTTGAGCACCAGGCGATTGGTTTAAGCCTCTGATTCGGAGAGAAGCCAAAAGTCATCCGTGGCTTCATTATGAAAAGGGCAGCAGTAATTTGAACCCTTCTCTGAATGGCACCGTTAATTCATGCCGTCTTTGCAGGGGCCATTGCTGGAGGGAATATACTTCTGGGTTTCTGACTGACTCTGCCAGTCTGTCTTTAAGGTTCTGGAGAGGATTAGGGAATGTGGGTTATCGTAGGAGAGTGTGCCCTTTAAACTGGGGAATGAAATCCCCTAAAAGAGATGAATGCACGGAGCCTTCCACCCAGCCTTCCCAGAAGAGGCGAGGTGGCAAGCCCCCAAAGCCAGTGGAGTCTCAGCCAGCGGCTCAGAGGGAGGCATCAGCTGGCCTGCTTCGTGAATGGACTATTCTCAGTCTACTTGGGCCAGCACCCCTCTGAGGATGGAAGGAGAGCCCAGCTGCTGGCTGGAGTAGAGGCTTGACAGAGTGGCAATGGTAGGCTCAAATGTATCCGCATAAAGAAACCAATTGCCTAATACCACACAGTCTACTGACATCAAGTGTAGCCATTAGAAGGAGCAGGTTTTGAAGATAATTCTGTGGTTACAAAAAAGGCAGGATCTAAGATGTTGTGTCTAGTGTGTGTGCATGTACGAAAGACAAAGAGGCAGGGGTGTGTGATAGGGTGTGATTTTCCGCCTTCTTCTCTGTATTTTAAGTGTTCTAAGTGGTTATTTTGCTATTTTAACACACACACACACACACACACAGAAAACAACAAAACAGCTCATGATTATCCAAAGGCCCAGTGAGCTATTTCTTTGTTTCTAATTCAGACTACTGGGCAAAGTATTGGAACCCTTCACTCTTTGCTTGTCCTGATATGTTCAGGGACTCCGCCTACTTTGCCCTCTAAACTCATGGCCTTTGCCCCTGGCATCCCTGCCTGACCCCTGCCCTCCCCCTTCCTCTGTGCCCAGCGGCTTGGGTGGAGTTGTTGCCACCCCTTTGTACTTCGGTACCCTCCTGGTTCAAAGCCCATTTCATGGCCCCTGGCTCTTTGATCAGGGTTCTGGCTGAGCAGAAGTTTTATTAGTTTAAAGGCTAGCACTTTTCCTATCTTTGGGGGAATGGCTTACATATAATGTTAAAAATAAAGATTGGGCATTTTCATTTAATGTAATTTATCTTAATGCATGGAAAATTAAGACTTGTTCCTTGGACAGACTAAAAGCAGACGGTTTGTACACTAGCCAGAGAATCAGATTTGGGGAGCTAAATATAGAAGTGGTGGTAGGGGTGGGGTGAGGGAAAGAACATCTTAGTGGAAGATAGAAAAATCTAGATGAAACTGAAGTGAGCAGTTATTCACAGTAAAACTACTATGGAGCCCCAAAGCCCAAACTGAGAAAGTAGGCCGAGTACAAGTTTGGCTTAAAAGCTTCTGCAAGGCCACATGTTCTAATTTAACAGCACCTTAAGGGAACATGATGGCTCCATACAGTAAGCACTGGAGTGACTGCAAACCACACGGTCCACAGTTTGAGCCCACATGGGAGAAAGACGAGACCTTCTGCTCCCCACAAAGAAAACCCTATACAGGGTTGTTGTAAGTCAGAACCGATTGAAGCCACATAACAACAATTACTCTAAAGATAGGTGGAGTGGCTGTTTTAAAGATATAAATGATCACATGTGAAACTGCAGTTTACTTGCGAACCTCAAGGTCAGCAGTTTGAAACTACCAGCTGTTTCGCGGGAGAAAGATGAGGCTTTCTGCTCCCGTAAAGTTTTATAGTCTCGGAAACCCTGTACAGAGTCGCTATGAGTCAGAACTGACTCCATGGCACATAACCACCACCACCAAAGGCATGTGAGGAGTCCTGGTGTGGCGCTGTGGGCTAATGCATCAGACTGTAAAGTCATTTAAACTGCAAGGTCAGTGGTTCAAGCTCACCAACTACTCCTTGGAAACCCTATCTATACAGGGCTGCTATGGGATGGGATTGAGTTGATGGCACTTAACAACAACAACAAAGGTATGTGCATGCCAAGGAATCTTTTTACTCAACATTTTGTTGTTGTTTTTGTTTAGCAATATCAAATCAGTTCCAACCTATAGTCACCCTGTATAGGGTTTCCGAGGAGCGGCTGGTGTGCTTGAACTGCTGACCTTGCGGTTCAGATGACTTTGCAGCCCAGCACACTAACCCACAGCGCCACACCAGGACCACTGCTTACCACACTTGCCCTGAGATGGTCCAAAGACAGATCTTATTTTAAAGACTAGAGAATGAGGTCTCTCGTACAAGTGATAAAATGAATTAGCAACGTCTTATGTGGCAGAATAATTACCTATAAATGTAAGTATTTCTGTGTTGAATTATTAAGATGCATCGTTCTCATATACCTTAAAAGGGTGCCTTATACTTAGCATGAAATGGAACTGGTCTTGTATTTTTAAATGTAAAATCAATTTTTCTAGTTTAGAAAATGCAGTGGAAATGAGTATGTTCAATCCGAAAGTGCTTTCTTTATGTAAATGTATTTTGTACTTATGCAATAAATAACCCATTTACTTACCAAATATGTATGTATGTATGTATAAATGATCATAAATTAAATGATAATTGTTGAGTGTTCTAGTTGGGGTAATTAGCTATAAGTAGACTTCAGAGAAGAAGAAATTTATTCATAAGGTTAAAAAGCAATCGGTGGTTGCTTTATGTATGTGAAAAGTTAGTTGTTATGACATGGAGACCACTAAAAGTGATAAAGCTGTTAATAACTAATTAGTAGGAGTTTAATTTCTACATAGATCTCATCTTTTAGTATACATAGTTGTAGTTTTTTTTTTCCTTAAATTTTTTATTGTGAATTATGTGATAGTTTACATGGGAGAACATTAGTTTTATATCCATTCTCTCGTATAGCATCACATTGCCATGGTTACAATCCCTCCATGCAATCCTTCCCCCGT
>NW_006408547.1:25328615-25336627 GCF_000296735.1 Chrysochloris asiatica | reverse complement strand
GGGGACTCTTGGGCCCAGAGTCAGTGACATAGCCACAGAGGACTAGAGTGGAGAGTGAAGCGTCCAGCTGATAAGAAGAGAGGGCATATGCATAAGTACCTAGTTGTTTTTTAAAGTTAAGTGTTGTCGTTGTTATGTGCCATCAAGTCTGTTCCAGCTTGTAGCAACCCTGTGTAGGTTAGCAGTCCAGTGCTTATCCTATGGTTCCACATTAAGATTCCATAAAAATCTTTATAGGAGCAGAAAGCTTTTGCAGAGCGGTTGGTGGATTCAAACTGTTGACCTTGTGGTTAGCAACTTAACTCCTGTCCCACTGCGTCGCCAAGACTCCTTTACTGCTACATATGTAGGCTACTTTATTGTTAGGATGAGAATATAGAGACTATGGAAAGAAGGCTCAATGATGTGAGGCTCTAAAATAAGCACTGGACTGCTCATCGTCAAACCCACCAGCTGCTCCTCGGAAACCCTATGGGGGTGGTGTGCTGTGGAGTCGGTTCTGACTCATAGCAACCCTGCATCGGGTTTCTGAGGATGTAAATCTTTATGGGAGCAGAAAGCCTCATTAGCACTTTGCTACCAGAGCTCCTTCGGAAACCCTATGTGGAGTCACTGTAAGTGAAACCGACTTGATGGCACTTAACAATTTTTTGGAAGCATGGTAGCAGCTGTTTTTGCCATGGTAACACTGTGCATTCAAATTACCAACCATTGAGCACAAATTGTTTATATCACCCAGAGATCTTGTATTAGCACAAACTATAAGGGTGCTTACTGTTAGAGTTCTAGTGTAAAAATAACTAACATGTTTCTAGTGTTTGCTATTTGTTCGGCTCATACGGTCCTCACCAGGCTCTGTGAGGTGTGGTTGGTGGTGATGTGCCGTGGAGTCGGTTCCGACTCATAGCGACCCTGTACGGGGTTTCTGAGGCTGTTTACAGGTGCAGAAAGCCTCATCTTTCTCCCACGGAACAGCTGGGAGTTTCAAACTGTTGACTTTGGGGTTCTCAGCCTTACTCATAACCACTACGCTACCAGAGTGGATTCCGACTCATAGTGACGTTTATAGGAACAGAAAGCCTCCTCTTTCTCCCAGAGAGCAGCTGGTTGGTTTGAACTGTCAACCCCAATGCATAACTCACAAAGATGGAGAAAACGAAATAGAAAGTTCATAGCTGTGAACAAGCTAAACCATGTTTGGAAGCAGTGCCATCAGCTTAGGAGTTTAAATATCCATTTAAATAGTTGAATAAATGCATACGTGTTGAATAAATGCATATGTGTTGAATAAATGCATACGTGTTGAATAAATGCATACATGTTGAATAAATGCATGTGTGTTGAATAAATGCATACATGTTGACCGCACTATACCATGAAACATCATGCTGTTCCTAACCAGGACTGAGATGAATCCCGATGGTAGCTTGGTGTAATTCCCCCTTACCTGCGTATTTCTTGTAAAAAGGCAAAAGGCCAGTTGAGGAGTCAGTTGATGATCCCGTTTAAAAGGGTCAGAACTCCTCTTCATCACATACGTTTGGTTCTTGTATGGTTGCAGAGTCCTTGTTGGTTATACCTCAGGGCTGTGGGACTTGTTGAAGGGAGGGAAGATGCTTAACTTCTTGTAAACTTATGTAGTGTTTATTGATTATAATGAATATGTGTACATATTTCTCTTGCAATTGAAAATGTTTTGAAATAAATAACAGAGCTTCTTTATGTTAGTGTTTAGTGCCGTCTACTGGTGTGGCTCTGTGGGTTAAGGCGCCAGACTTGCCAAGTCGTTTGAACTGCAAGGTCAGCAGTTTGAACCAGCTGCTCCTTGGAAACCCTATACAGGGTTGCTATGGATCAGAACTCACTCAACGGCACTTAACAACAACAACAACAAGTCTGTTTCGACTCATAGCAACCCTGCAAAGGATTTCCAAGGAGTGGCTGGTAGATTTGAAACAGCCTGCCAAACTGAGCGTGTACCCAGAGCTCTTATCCTACAACATCACACCACAGTTTCTTTAGAAGACTCTAAACCTTAAATATGTATGTTGTTGCTGTTGTTAAGTGCCATTGAGTCAGTTCCAACTCATAGCGACCCTGAATAGAGTTTCCGAGGATTAGCTGGTGGGTTTGAACTGCCAACCTTGTGGTTCACAGTTCAGTGCTGATCCTACAGGATCAGGCGACATGTAATTCAGTTACTAAGGATTGGGAGCCTGAAAAAGGAGTAGTTAATTTTGTAATATGTGTCACACGCTTGGATCTGGCTAGTCTCAGGATTAATTACCTAAAAAGAATAAAATAATTGATTAAAGTGATTAATTCAGCATGTAGCTATGATGACCCACCCTGAAGCAGGCATTTATATTCTGGAGCGAGAAGTATCCAGTTTACATGGGATTTGTGAATGAATTTGTACATTTAAACTAAAAAGAGAAAAAAAGATTCTTGAGTCTCTGAATTACATTATGTTTGACTTTACATTTAAACTTAATTAGCAAAGATTGCCTTTTCCCTTACATATAAAAGAAAAGTCTCTTTGAATTTTTTAAATCGACTCTGTCAACATGATGTAAAAGGAAGAAATTGTTGGCAAACGAGAAATTAGTCCTGCCACGTTTATTTAAATGGATCTCAGATGATATTCATCTCTGGTAGTATAATGGTTATGAATTGGGCTGCTAACCACAAGGTCAGCAGTTTGAAACTATCAGCTGTTCTGTGGGAGAAAGATGAGGCTTTCTGTTCCCATAAAGATTTACAGCCTCGGAAACCCTGTACAGGGTCACTATGAGTCGGGACTGACTTCACGGCACGCCACCATGGAGATTTACGTTGTGTGTTTACACAGACTCATTGAATCTTAAATACATGCATGTAAACCTACAGCTATGTTACCCTTTAAAAAATTACACTCTCAACATTTCTACTACTGAGAGATACGAAGCAATCGCTTTCATCTGCTGTGTAGTATTCTGAGTTACCTGTTAAGGAGCCTTATTAATATTAATTTAAAACCATTCCGATGCCCCCTGGCCCTGATCTTTCACACCACTTGGGTCACATAAGTTCTTCCCTCGGCTCATCTGCCCCCACTAGAATGTCAGCTCCTTAAGGTCTGGGCTCTTGTGTTGTGGTTGTATCTGCATACCCTGGGCCAGGGCCGGTGAGTGGAGGAGACGCTCCGTATGCTGGAGTCCTCCATCCTGGAACATTGCTTTATTTATTTATTTTAACCACTATCTACGTTGCTATAATAAAAATGAAGTCAGTTTGCACCTCGGGGTCGGTGGTTCAAGCTCACCAGCTGCTCCTTGGAAATCCTATACAGGGTCGCTCTGAGTCAGAAGCGACTTAACAGCACTTAACAACAACAATGACATAATAAATATTGATCATTCATAATTTTTGATGGATAATTTCATTCGGAGACCTAGAATATTGATTTATTCATGACATTTAAAACACAGTCTTCATAACCATACGTAAGTGTGGAAAACAAAAGCGTTGTGTGTTGTTGTTTAGTGCCTTTGAATTGGTTCTGACTCATAGTGACCCTGCATACGGTTTCTGAGGAGCGGATGGTAGATTTGAACCACTGACTTTGCAGTTCAGGGCTTATCCTATAGTGACACACCGGGACTCCAGAACCCACTGTAAAGCCCTTTAATTTTATTTTCTGTAAATTATGTGATTCTGTTAATAAAATGCTGATATGTGTCGACAAGCCTTTTCTTTTGCAGTTAATGATGGGCCCATACATTATTGTGCACTTTCTCAGGAGGGACAGTGTTGGCTGTAGTGAGGGACTGGACTAATGTCAGGGGGCTGACCTGTCAGACACGGTTTTACCCGTTAGTGTTCAGCACATGCTGACTGGGGGGCTCCAGAGCTCCCGTCCTTCACTACACCTTAGCCTTGGTGTCTGTGCTGAGAGACAGACTGGGTGAGCTGCTCCTTCCTAAGGCCTGCCTCCTCTGTGAACCCGGGTGTTATAAAGCCCTGAAGAACGTGGTGGTAAGTTACCTCATCACCACCTGTTTCTCCACTTTCTGAAAAAGTGTCATCGGCGGTTATAAATAAACCTGCCATTTCACATGTGGATGTAGACTGAACAGGCTGGCAGGCCACACGCTCACACAGGTGTCTCAGGAATGAGGGACGCGAACCCCTGGGGTGGGGTGGGCCCAGAGAGCCCCTAGGTGTGGACAATGCCACCTGCCCTCCTCCTATCCAGCCCACCCTCCAACCAGGGAACGTGGTCTCTCTTTACCAAGAGCCATGAAAGACTTCTTTATTTGTGGTATGGAAAGACCACTTGATGTGGCAGGTTAGCAGAGAAAAGATTTTATAATTAGCTAATATTGCAGCTGGACTGGATAGCAAAGTGCTCACCATTGGAAGTCCTGGGATTTGGTTCCGGGGGACAAGATGGGTGTTTGGTAGTTGAGGGACTGCTTGAAGACTGTGTTCTTATGGTTGAATTTAGGGGAGAGAGGGAACCAGTGGTCACTATACTATATGTGTTTCTGTAAGCAATTAATTGGATCCTCCAGTTGTTGATTCAGTTCCAATTCATGCAACCCCATATGTGTCTCAGTAGGACTTCCAAGGACCTGACTTTTTTGTAGGTAGATTTCCTGGTCTTTCCTCTGTGCTGTCTGTGGGTGGATTCAAACATCCAACCTTTCAGTTAGCAGCCAACCGAGTTAATCGCTTGCACCACCCAGGGACTCCCGTGAACTTGGAAGCGTTTGTGATATTAGACTCCATTGTTGGTAAGCTCCATCTAGTGGGTTCCCACTCCTAGCGACTCTGTATAGAGTGGTGGGTGTGAACTGCCAGCCTGTGGTTAGCAGTCCAGTGCTTATCCTATAGTACCACACCTGCACTCCTTAGGTAGAAGAACAAAGAGGAAGGTTTTTCATTCTCACAGATCAGCCTCTTTACACACACTTGGACTCTTCCTGGGGACAATCTAATCCCCATTAATAACTAAGGAAGAAAACCAAAGTTCTAATTTTCCATTTCTTCCTATTGTAAAATTGTAATTATGGTTTATAAATCCAGTGGCCAGTGCAGGCCTTTGGTTTGTGGCTCTCTGTGAGGACAGCAGATAGCAGACTCACTAAAAATAGGATCAAATGCTCATACCGTATAGCCACATTGGGTGCGCATGTCTTCAGTGTGTTCCTCACCCCGGGGCCACTTCTCCCCGTGGCCAGAGTCCAATCACTGATGCCTGGGAACCTCCCTTTAAATGACCCCAAGATGCAGTCTCTCTGACTTTTGGTCCAGGGTTTGGTAGCCTTACTAAAGTCCAGCAAGGCTCCTTCAGAATGAGACGCCAGGGATCAAGATGAACCAGACCTGTGTGTGGAATAACAATGAGTAACCAAGAGCCGATGGTATTTAACAGAGTGGACTCCTGGTGTGGGTCAGCACTGGACTTTGAACCACAAGGTCGGTGGTTCAAACCCACCAGCTCTTCTTCAGAAACCCTGTACAGGGTCGCTATGTGTTGGAACTGACTCAATGACATTTAACAACAACACAACATTTTAACTCAGGTTTGTAGATCTTCGCCTCCCTTAAGGGTCCCTGATGGTGCAGTGGGTTAAGCATTGGACTACTAACCTAAATGTTGGTTTGAATCCACCATTTGCAGTCCACTCTGTAAAGATTTCCAGCCTCAGAAGCCCTGTGGTACCAGCTCTCTGGAAGTGGGTGTTTCCATCGAGTAAGGCACGCTGGAGTTCCCTTATGTGCAGTTGGTTCTGAGAGTGGCTGGTGGATTTGAACTGCCAGCCTTTGGGTTACCAGCCTAGTGCTTACCCTGCAGCACCACATTAGCAAGGAGCTGTCTCTGGTGTTGGTTCCATGCCTGCGGAGTTCCCTTCTTGTGGTTGTTAATGTCGTCACGTCGGTTCAGACTCATAGCTACCTGTTATAGGGTTTCCAAGGAGTAGCTGGTTCAAACTGACCTTGCAGTCCAGTGTATTCATCTGCAGGGCCAGTATGAGTAGATACAGTAAATTAAGGATGCTCCGTAGAGTCTCAGGGCACTTTGTCAGTGGGTGCTTTTAAACTTTTCGGAATCTTTATGCTCTGCAAGAACGGGACACTCTAAAAGAATGGTGGGTTTGTCCAAGATCCAAGCCCTCCCCAGTTAAAGCTTGCCATTCACTGTCCTGGTGTGGCGCTGTGGGCTAAGGCATCAGATTGCAAAGCTGTTTGAACTGCAGGGTTGGTGGTTCAAGCTCACCAGCTGCTCCTTGAAAACTCTATACAAGGTTGCTATGGGTTGGAATTGACTCAACGGCACTTAACAACAACAACTCCACTTTACCGACAGCGGGTTCTAGGTATTTCCTTATATGGGCTAAAGTTAAAATCAGGATAACCCATCACTGGATCCTGTGTGTCACAGGAGAACTGCCCACCATATGGTTGTCCATGGCTGACCTTTTGAGATGGAGATAACCAGACCTTTCTCTGAGGCACCTGTAGATGCCAAGTGTGTTAACTATTCGCACCACCCAGGGTTAAACTGCACAGATGCATATTCAGAGAAGAATTCTGTGGGAACCTTATTTTAAGTCTTGTTGCATCAGAGAACTGATAAATCTGCCTTCTCCTTCTGTCAAATATAATCACCACTGGTAATAGTAATCATAGTGATGGTGTTAGCTAAATTTACGGCGTGCTTATTGTATGCCGGACGTTCCTTACTGCTTTACACACCTCCACCTGGTTTTCAGAGCGAGGCTCCCCCAGGTAGGTAGCATTGTTAACCTCCCTTTCACAGGTGAGGACCTTGAAGGGGTTAAATGAGGTTCATGACTGGTTGCAGGTGTGACAGCAGGCTCCCATTTTCACCTGGGCGCCCCCACTGTGTGCTGGACTCAGCCTGGACCCACACGCCAATACAGACCTGCGTGGCTTAGCAGTTTTGCCTTTTGGTGTTTGCTTATTTATTTATTTATTTTTTGTGATCGGAATGTTCAGTTTTCGTCTGAAGCCATCTGTAAGGAGAACCAAAGAGCTGTTCCCGGATTTCTCAGAGATTCCACATCCTACCAGGGCCTTATGTAAAAGAGAATGAAGCAGTGTTTCCTTTAGGGAAAAGATTCCGTCTCTTCTGTATAGAAGCCCCCTTTCATCTTTTAGCCTGGCAAAGGAGAGACATGAAACAGTTACTTGGCAAGTCCACCCAGTAGGTTTCAGGTGAGGTAAGATTCCAAAGCTCGGGACCACGCTCATTTTTCAGAAAACTGTTCTCCTCACTATCTAGATGGGTCTGACCTGCTCACCCTCAGGAGAGGAGTGGAGGGGTCCACCACAGACAGAGCCAGCCAGGCTCAGGGCTTGCAGGCAAAATGGAGACGGTGGCCTGTGTGTTGGTCAGCGGGGGTTTGGCTTGGGTCAGCTCCTTTTGGTCCTAGTGAGTTTCCGGAGCAGGGATGATTTATATCAGGCAAGTCACTCTGGCAGACATCCTCAAAATCATAAGGCAAAATGGCCACACTGTTCCAAAGCACTCAGTGTGTGGGACATTAGTAAGGCCTCCGGTAGTAATAAGCAGGCACATAGCACTCCTTTACAATGATTCCTAGAAGAGCCACTTGATTCAGGAGCACATCCTAGCTTGCAGGACATGACCACTACACATCTGTTGCAGACTGCTGACTGTGTGTTCAGGAGGCGGGTTCTTCAGTTCTCTTCCTAAGGAGAATTCTTACTGCAAGTAGAACAAACCATGCTGTGTTTGGAGATGGGGCGGGAGGCGGGGTCTTAGAACCCCAGCTTTGATCCTTTCAGAGGAAGCTGATTCTGTGTTAATGAGCTTCCCGGATCCCCACCCTGGGAGGGAGAAGCATCAGGGAATTGCTGCTTATTTCATGAATGAAATCATTGCCTTGGAACCAATAGGAGCCTCCTAATGCTGAAGATCATTTTCAAAGGATGTTTTTAGTAGAGGAAGCAAAATGTGTTTGTGTTTTTATGTACCA
>NW_006408547.1:25321367-25322470 GCF_000296735.1 Chrysochloris asiatica | reverse complement strand
GTCGAGTTGATTCTGATCCATAGCAACCCTATACAGGGTTTCTGAGGAGCAGCTGGTGAGCTTGAACCACCGACTTTGCAGTTCAAATAGCTTTGCAGTCTGGCGCATTAACCCACAGTGCCACCCCGGGACTCTTTGGATAGCTCTTTTTAAGCACAATTTCCCCAGTGTGTGATGAAGGTAGTATAGTGCAGTATGGGCTCAGAGATGACTTGTGTGAGTTCAAATGCCACATTGCTCTCTTCGTACCTGATTACTCTGGGTGTGTTGTTTCATTGCCCTGTGACTCCGTTTCTTCGTGTGTAAAATGGATGGAAACTTAAGTCTCAATGAGTTAGAATGCGGAAGAGAATTAAAATAGGGTCTGGCACATGGTAAGCACTGCTGGTGTTAGCTGTTATTGTTATTATAATTATTTTGACGACTATGATATTTCCCCCCCATTTCTTGTACTTCGGTGGCTTGTATGTTGCGGTGATGCTGGAAGCTATGCTACAGCAGCAGGGTCACCCATGGTGGACAGGTTTCAGCAGAGATTCCAGGCTAAGACAGACTAGGAAGGAGAGGTGGATTACTTGTGAATGGCTAACCACTGAAAAACATAGGAATAGCTGCAGAACACTGTTAGACAGACTGCTGAAAGGTGAGCTCCTAAGGTTGGAAGGGACTCAGAGTGTGTCTGGGGAAGAGCTGTCTCCTCAAAGTAGAGTTCAACTTAATGATGTGGATGGAGCAAAGCTTTCAAGATCTTCTTTTGCTGACAGAACACAACTCAAAATGAGAAGAAATAGCTACAGCATCTATTAAGAAGCAGAACATCGTACAAACAGCTGCAAGCGTCAGTATCATTGGAGCTTTGTACACTTGGAACCTGGAATGTACAAAGTATGAATCTAGGAAAATTGAAAGTCATAAAAAATGTAATGGAATGCATGAAGATCAATATCCTAGGTATTAGTGAGCTGTGATGGACACGGATTGAACGTTTTGAATCAGACAACAAAAAAATCAAAAAGAACATTTCAAGATCTTGAAATGCATGCTGTCTGTTATAGGATAATATCCATACACCTACAAGGAAGACTAGAGTCGTGATGTGGCGC
>NW_006408547.1:25278572-25319882 GCF_000296735.1 Chrysochloris asiatica | reverse complement strand
CTCACCATTTCTCAAGCTGTAAGATGTGAAGAAAAAATTCAAGCCCCAGGTTTCAATATTGAAAGATTCTGTTCTCATGAGGGACCAGTCCCTGGAGACAGACATCATGCTTGGTCAAGTGGAGGACCAGCAAAAAAGAGGAAGACCCTGCAACGAGATGGACTGGCATGGTGACAACAGCGGTGGGCTTCAATGTAAGAATGCAGTGATTTGTTCTGTTGTGCATAGAGTCGCTATGACTCAAACCAACAATGGCACTTAACAACAGCAACAACAGTGGGCAAAATACTGAATCATTCAGGAAGCATGAAAATAAGATGGAGGAATTCACAGAGTCACTGCATCAAAAAGAATTGGTTGGTGATCAACCATTTCAAGAGGGAGCATATGATCCAAGCTGCACTGAAGGCATTGGCAGGAAAGAATCCTCCAGGAACGAACCGAATACAAATGGAAACGTTTCAACAGAGGGATGTTGAAGGACTGAGGGCCCTCCTTTGTCTATTCCCAGAAATTTGGAAGACAGCTACCTGGCCAACTGATATTTGTGTTCATTCCAAAGAGAGGTGACTCAGAAGAACACAGACATCATCGAACATTATCATTAAGAGCATATGCAAATAAAATTTTACTGAAGATGGTAATTAAAAAATGGTCGCAGCAGCACACTGACCGAAATTAAAGCTAAATTCAGAAGAGGTGAAACTAGGGCTATCATTGCTAACATCAAATGGATCTTGGCTGGAAGCAGAGACTACCAAAAAGATGTGTACTTGCACATTATATGCAAAGGCATGCAGCTGTGGGGATCATAAAAAATTTTAGACAATATTGTGAAGAATAGGTATTCCAGAACACTTAATTGTTCTCATAAGGAACCTGTACATAGACCAAGAGGCAGTCATTAGGACAGAACAAGGGAACACTGAATGGTTTAAAACCAGGAAAAGTGTGTGTAAGTATTGTATCATTTCATCCTGCTTGTTCAATCTATATGCTGAGCAAATAACTTGAGAAGTTGGATTAAATGAAGAAGAACATTACATTAGGATTGGAAGAAGACTTACTAACAGTTTGCTGTATGTAGATGACAACCATGCTTGTTGGAAGTAAAAAGGACTTAAAATACTTACTGATGTAGATCAAAGACTACAGTTTCAGTATATATTGCATCTCATGTAAAGAAACAAAAATCCTCACAACTGGACCAATGAAATAACATCATAATAAATGGAGAAGAAATTGAGTTGCCAAAGACTTCCTTTTGCTTTGATCTGCAATCAACATTCACAGGAAGCAGCAGTCAAGAAATCAAGTGATGCATTGCCTTAGGCAAATGTGCTGCACAAGACCTTTTTAGTTGTGAAGAGCAAAGATGTTAGTTTGAAGACTAAGGTGCGCCTGACCCAAGCCATGGTATTTTCAATAACCTCATATGCATGTGAAAGTTGGACAGTGAATAAGGAAGACCGTAGAAGAATCAATGCATTTGAATTATGGTGTTAGCAAGGAATATTACAAGTACTGTGAAATGCCGGAAAAACAAACAAGTCTGTCTTGGCAGAAATACATCCAGAATGCTTATTGGGAGCCAGCATGGCTGCACTTCATCTCTGGTTCTTTGGATATGTTGTCAGAAGGGATCAGTCTTGAGAGAAGGACATCATGCTTGGGAAAGTGGAAGGTCAGTGCAAAAGAGGAAGACCCCCAACAAGATGGATTGACACAGTGGCAGCAACAGTGGGCGCACACATAACAACAATTGTGAGGATTGTGCAGGACCCCACAGTCTTTCCTTCTGTTGTGCGTAAAGTCGTTGTAAGTAGAAACTGACTTGCCGGCACCTAACAACAAATGATACTAATGCTTGATCAATCCTCATTCCTTTTTTGTAAATATTGGGAAGTCGTCATTCTCACCAGCTCTTGATAATGTAGTTGTGCAGTTTTTATGAAGAAGTGTGAGATGTGAACTTATTTTTTCCATTGTTGTTAGGTGCCGTCAAATTGGTTCCGGCTCAACACAGCCTGGTCCTGTACCATCCTCTCGATTGTTAAAGCTGGAGCCCACTGATGCTGCCACTGTGTCAGTCCATCTCACTTGGGGTCTTCTTCTTTTTCACTGACCCTCTGCTTTACCAAGCATGATGTTCTTCTCCAGGGATTGGCCCCTCCAGACAGTATGTCTGAAGTAGGAGTAATTAGAATGCGATATTCTCTCTCTCTCACACATAGGCACCCACCCACATATAAACACACACATAGTCCATACATTTATGGACACAGAGAGGCACAAACGCATATGTTGTTGTCATAGTGACCTTGTATAACATTTCTGAGGAGTATCTGGTGTGTTTGAACCATTGACCTTGAGCTTCAAACTGACCTTGAGGTTGAGTGCTTATCCTAAGGCGCCACACTTAACAAAAGCACACACACACACACACACACACACATACACACACACCCAGACATCTCACAGGCACTCACATACATATATCCATGCAGAGGTACTATGTATACATACACACACACCCAGACATTCACACAGGCACTCACATACATAAATCCATGCAGAGGTACTCTGTACACATACACACACACACACACACACACACACACCCAGACATTCACACAGGCACTCACATACATAAATCCATGCAGAGGTACTATGTACACACACACACACACACACACACACACGAGGAGCTTTCAAAAAAATTCGTGGAAAAATGGAATGAAAAGAGTTTTTCACAAACTTTCTGAAGTCATCTTGTACACACATGCACATATTTTTCCAGCAAAAATGGCCTGAAGGGCACATGCCAGACCTTAAGATCCAGTTTCTCTGTTTAGTTGAGGCTTGGTGGGTGCCTCGTGGGTTCTGTCTCAGGGATTAAGTTTTGTTTCTCAGATCTACTGGAGACCCTGCCAGGCCTCCCTGAGCCAGCCCTCTTCCTCTTCAGCGTGTCCAGCTATTTATCGGGAATTTCCGATTCCGCCTGCTTCCTTTTCTGTTTTCTATCATTTGAAGACTTTCTTTACAAGAGAATCCTGTGACTCAACAGCTATGACAAGGTTATTTCCAAAAACTCTAATCATGTGCTTACAGAAACTTGTGAGCACAGAGTCTGGAGGGGTCATGACTTTGCACGTGACAAAACAAACACATTCATAAGATCATCCTGTAAGAGAAGGTGGCTGTTCCACCCACCAAGTTCTTTTCAGTATCTGCTCAAACTCAGAGTTGGCTTTGTTTTTGTGTCAGAACAGTTGTTAGTAATATGCGTCGTTGTCTTTGTCTAGTAATGGGCAGGAGTCTGTACGTTCAGTCACTATTGTTATCATAAACTACTCCCAGCAATAGCCATAAATGACACTCATTGAAATCTTTAGACGTTCAGATATCATTCATTTTTATGTTTTAATGAAAGTACTTTATTTGCCTTTGTGGCATGGTAAACAGGCTTTGATTGGAAATGTTTCCCATTTCCTCAGAATTATAGGTATTTGTCTTTATAAGCTATGATTTGAAATGTGTAGTGTCTCAACTCTGCATGAGAACCTGATGAAAGCTACAGACCTCTTATCCAGAAAGTTCCATAGAGTATCGGAATTTACACACATCCAAGGTGATGCATGAGCCCCAAGTTAAGAAGTCTGTGACACAAACTAGTTGAACAACAACAAAAAAATTCCTTCTATTGTAAAATCATTTGAATTTTGTGAATTTGTCTTGAGTGTTTTATCTACAAAGGAGACCTACCTTTACAAGACACGTACATGTTTGCATGAGTATTTACCCAGGAACCCCAGTTCTCCTCGAGGGAAAGGATTGCGTGGGGCCACTGGAAGCTGTGGCACCCTTGGGTGATGCAAACCATAAACAGGTTTGACTACTAACCAAAAGGTTGTAGGTTCGAGTCCACCCAGAGCTATCTTGGAAGAAAGACCTGGGGATCTGCTTTGGAAAACCAGCTGCCTGGAATACAGTTTTTGTTGGACACATGTGGGTCTGACAGGAATGGTTACTGGTTAACTGGCTCTCAGAAGCTGTAAACTAGTCCTTGAGTTGCAAGTGACAGAAACTCCACCTATCTTATGCAAAACAACAACAACAACAACAACAACAAAAAAAAAAACTAAACTTAATTCTCTAGCATGACTAAAAAGTCCCAGCGGACCCAGTTGCTCAATTGCTGTCATTAGAGATTTATTTCCCCATCTGGTCTTGGCTCTTCCTTTGGGGGGTGGTGACGAGGGCAGGTTTTTCCGTGTGGATGCAAGATGGCCATCAGCAGCAATTGTTAAGTTTTCCTACCTGCAGAGATGGGCTTTTTACTTCCTGAAGTTCAAGTAAAAGTTCCAGCAGTTATTTGGATGGGACCATTTAGGGTCATGTACCTACCTAGCCTTCTGTACGGTTGTGTGTGTAAGGTCCATCCAATTGTCCAGGCTTTTGGTGGGAGAGGACTCTGTGGGAAGGAAGAAGACAGCAGTATCACCCCTATAAACTTCGTGAGCCAGAAGAATTGTGGTACTGGTACCAGAAGATGTGAAAACATGAATGCTGGGTGGCAAAACCCAATTTCTGTTGCGTTCCCTACATGTTCCCTTTGCGGTTGGAATTCCTTTTTTTCTCTCTGTTTTCTTAACTTCTAGCAGTCCCATATTTCTTACTCTTCCTACCTAGGCCTTACCAGTTAATGTTTGATTTAATATTTTCTTATTGTCCAGAGTAACTTGGTGGAGCTGCCATAGTCTTTGGAGCCCCCAGATTGGATTTGCTTATCTGTGGTCTTTGTCTTGCTTTGTTGAATAAACATAGTGAGATGTCACGTCTGCAGAACCTGTGTACGGAAGACCCTCGTAAAATCCTCATTTCCACCCCTCCTCCTTGCCTTCCTATAGATCCATTGTTGTTGTTGTTAAGTGCAGGAGAATTCGTTCTGACTCATAGGAACTCTATAGGGTTTCCGATGTGCTAAGTATTTGCAGGAGCAGAAAGCTTCATCTTTCTCTCATCTTACTACCTCAGAGTGGCCGGTGGGCTGAAACCTCCGATGTTGTGGTTCACAGTCCAGTGCTTATCCTACAGGACAATTGAGCTTTTCTGTGGGTCCATGTCTGTATCTATGTCTAACCTAAGAAGATAGGCTACTGCTTACTGTTTATTTTCTGACTGTTCTTTGTCAGAAGAGACTTAATAAATTTGATGAATATTTAAAGAGAATAGGGGGAACTGAAAGATCAAAACAAGAGAATCCTTGATTATCTCCCCCCCACTCCTTTATTTTTTTGTCACATTGTAGGATAAGCACTGTATCTCAAGGTTGGTTTGAACCACAAGGCTGGCGGTTCAAACCTACCAGCTGATCCTCGGAAACCCTATACCAGGTTGTAACATATTCAACTGCATTTAGCAACACCATCCGTATCATGGGATCAATTTCCTGGATTTTCAGTGGCGGACCAAATCAACTACCTTCTTCCTAATTGTTCAGTATTGGCTAATATGCTTATGTGCATCAGCTTCAAAAACTTTGTGGAAAAATTCTATTTTTTTCATGAACTTTTTCAATCTCCCTCATGTGTGTGTACTGAAGGCTGCAGTCTTTGATATGGATTGCATCTCAATGTAAAGAAAACAAAAATCCTCACCATGGGACCAATAAACAACATTCTTATCAATGGAGAAAAGAGTGAAGTTGTCAAGGACTTCATTCTTCTTGGATCAATTATCAACATTCGCGGAAGTAGCAGTCAAGAGATCAGACAACGTATTGCATTAGGCAAATCTGGTGCACAGGAACTTCTTAAAGTGTTGAAGAGCAGAGATGTCAGCTTGATGACTAAGGTGCGCCTGACCCAAGTCATGGTATTTTCAATAACCTCATATGGATGTGAAATCTGGACAATGAATAAGGAAGACCGTAGAAGAATTGATGCTCATTTTGAGTTATGGTGTTGGAGGAGAATATTGACAGTGCCTTGGGCTGCCAAAAGAACTAACTGATCTATGTTTGAAGAAGTACAGCCTGAGTGCTCCTTGGAGGCCAGGATGGCCAAACTTTGTCTTTCATTATTTGGAAATTGTTAGGAGGGACCAGTCGCTGGAGAAGGATATCATGTTTGGTAAGGTGGAGGGTCAGAGAAAAAGAGGAAGACCCCAGTGAGATGGATTGGCAAAGTGGCAACATCAATGGGCTGAAGCATGGCAACAATTGTGAGGTTGGCCTAGGAAACAATTGTGAGGTTGGCCTAGGACCGGGCAGTGTTTTGTTTTGTTGTGGATAGTGTCATTATAAGTTGGTACTGACTCGATGGTACCTAACAACTACAACAATGTGTGTGTGTGTGTGTATAGTATAAATAAATAATATTTTATTTTGGTTTTGGTGAAAGTTTACAGAGAAAGTTAGGAACCCATATGACAGTTTTTACACAGCTAGCTCACTGACATGAGTTACGTTTTTCACAATGTGTCAACGTTCTGTTTGTGTTCTGGTTCTTTTCTTTGTAATACTCTAGTTTCCCTCTTTACTTACCTTCTCATCCCTGCTTTGGAATAATTGTTGACCTTTTGGTCTCATCTAGATGGTTTTTTAAATTGGGGTTTAAAAACTGAGGCAATTACCAGAACAAAATTCTAGCAAGCCAAGGGGAGACAGTAAAATAAGGAAGATTCTTCTGGAAACATGAGATACCTGCTAATACATAAAACTCCAATAAAACGATGCCTGATAAGCTATACTCCTGGGGGTCATTTAGCCTGGGTTTCAAGACATTTGGAAACCTTTGTTGTTTGAACACCACCTTTCTCTACCTGGGGACTCAGGTGCATGCCTCCGGGTGCGATGTCTTCCTCCTTACCTCTTCTTTTTGAGTGCTTGCTTACCGTGAAGTTCTTCATGGTACTCAGTTTGCTTTAAGCTATGTCGACCTTGTAGTTTGCAGGCCCCTGTGTGTTTGGCACTGTTTAAGCCAGTTTCTTCCAAAATGGATTTGTTGTTCAGTGCTGTTGACTTGCTTCTGACTCACAGCGACCCTGTATAGGGTTTCCAAGGCTGTAAATCTTTGTGGGAGCAGAAAACTTCATCTTTCTCCCTCAGAGTGAGTGGTGGCCTTGTGGTTTGCAGTCCAGTGCTTATCCTCAGAGCCACTATGCTCCCAAATGTATGGTTTGTTGTTGTTAGGTGCTTCGAGTTGATTCTGACTCATAGAGACCCTGAATAGAGTTTCCTGCTGGTGGGCTTGAACCACTGACCTTGTGGATTAAACCTACATTTCTGTCGAGTGCTTTATCCTATAGTGCCCATCACTAACTTCACACTTGACAGAAAGACAGACTTGGAGGGGTGCAGGGTCAGAGAAGAGAGAGGAGAAGGCAAGCAAAGACAGAGAGGCAAGAAAGTGGAGAAGGATTCATCGTCTGGCTGAGAAACCCGTAAAAAGGGTAGGCACAGAAGTTTACTAAAAATCTATGAAGACTAATTAATGCACTTGCTGCAAAAGGGCAATCTAAAGTGGAAGACACAATCAGAGTTGAATTTCCTGCAAGATATTTTATCCACTTTTTAGCTTCTTCCTTATTTCAGCAAGGTTTAAGAAAAAACATTCTGTGTTTGGATGTATCAATATGGTCTCATTCCTTAATAGTCCACAGTTCTTCCAGTACAGATGGCTATTTAAACTTTGGCAGTTTTTCCTGTTTAATTAGACAAATAGCAATGTTAAAAATAATTTTGGAGTTTTAAAACAGCTTTTGATTTAAGCAAATAAAATTCGAACCCATCTGACTTTTTATGTATAACATACCCAAGTCAAGAAACCTCCAAGCAGCCGATGGAATCAGGGGGTACCGGGTGATCGATTCTTCCAGTGGTGCGAGCTTTTCAACAGCCTGATTTAGACTCCAGGAGAGTAAGGGAGGGGTTGAGCTACCACATGGATACTGGTCTGAGAAACATGTTTAACTGAGAAGCATGAGTCATCTCTCTGGGTATGTGCCGGAATCCAAATGCGAGATTATCAGACAGCACTGGGATTGTCTGTGGGACAAATCCTTTGAAAAGGGAAAGCAGCAGTTTACCCCTCTCCCTACATTCACCCAGACATGTGCTTCATACTTGCTATGCTGTCTTCTGATAATGTTTCCATGTACGAAGGAGGCCTGTGAGTTCTTACTGTACAAGTTGTTTGCTCTGGTGTCAGTAGATGAAACTTACTAAGTCAAGGGAGAAAATGTGACCTCTTGGCATCAGCATCAGCCTGTGGTTTGGGAGTGCTCTGTCTCATTTCCGGCTCTGACCTTGATTTTCTGTTTTGACCTTGAGAAAGGAATTTGGCTCTCTGGGTTTCTCTTAGAAATAGGGACAAGCATTTTGCTAAGTAGAGTGCTGGAAAGACTGTTTAGGGAGCAGAACTGTGAATAGCTAAGTTTCTAGCATCTTCCGCTCTCTGCTTGTAAGATGCCCTGGGAGCCAGGGTGTGAGCATGGGTGGTCAGGACAGTGCTGCTTTCTAGGGGCTAATTTGGTGGACTGTTCCAGAACCCAGCTGGTCTCTGTGAGTTTGGACTCCAATAAGGTATTTCTAGATCTCTTGCCCTATGGGATACATTACATAGAATTCGTCTCCTACTTGTAAAAAAAAAAAAAAAATCAAACCAGTTGCTGTGAGCCATCCCTGTCATAGTAGAAGTTTCAGTGGCTGGTATCTTGAAAGTAGAACACTAGGCCTTCTTTCCCCAGTGCCTCTGGGTAGATTGTGAAAGGTTAGCAGTTAGAACCCACCCAGCAGTATTGCGGAAGAATGGCCCGAAAATCTTCATCTGAAAAATCAGCCATTAAAAACGCAATGGCCAACAGTTCTCCTCTGACACACAGAGGGTGCCACAAGTCAAACTGACGAGAAATCAGCTGATTCATTTTTCAGTTTTCCAGGGAAAGACATTTCACACAGGGCCTCTTGTTGGTGCAAAGGGTCTAGTTATAGAGAAGTTTCTGGAAGAGGCTCCAGGTACCCAGGACCCAAGGCACTTGAACAGATGCAGCTGCCCACACGATGGCTCTAGGGTGGAAGATGATGTTTTGTAAAGTCAGGCTACAGTTTCATAGATTTCCTGAACTATTTTTTTTTTTTCAAGTTAAATTGTTCATGTGATAGACAGAATAGTGGTCCACCCAAGTGTCCATTGTGTAAGTCTTGGAGCCTCTTCGATGTTAGGTTACATGGTGACGTGGGGTTACGTTTGCATGTGGAATCAAGGCTGCTAATCAATTAACCTTTCCATAGGGAGATTTTCCTGGTTGTCTGGGTGGCCTGGTGTAAACACCAGCATTCTTGTAAGTGAAGGGAGGGAGGCAGAAGAAGAGGGTCAAAGAGGTGGTCATAGGCAAAGGACTCTGCCCAACCATCTTGGCTTTAAAGATGGAGGAAGGAAACACAAGCCAAAGAATGCAGATGGTTTCTAGAAGTTGGAGAAGGCAGGGAAACAGACCCCCCTCTGAAGCTCTGTCAACTTTGATTTTAGCCCAGGGAGACCTATTTTGGACTTCGGTGGTCCAGAACTGTAAGATAACAAAACCACTAAAGGGTGATGATTTATGACAGAGCCCACCAACAGCACATGAATCCATTTCACCTTTTAATTGTAACTTAATTTGTGTGGGGTTTTTTTCTTTCTTTCTTTTTTTTTTTTTCGGTATTTCCAGTGTGTATTATGTGGTGTAGCACTGTGGGTTAATGTGCTAGATTTCAAAGTTAGTTTGAACCACGAGGTCGGCAGTTCAAGCTCACCACTAGCTCAACTTGGAAACCCTATGCAGGGTCGGTATAGGTCAGAACTGACTTGATGGCACTTAACAACATTATGTGGCCTAAACACTGGAAGGTATTTTGGTAACTGATAGCTACAGTGTTTTCCACCCATGTTCTGAAAGCCTAAAAAAAATTACATTGACTTTATTTAAAACAAACAAACAAACAAAACAAAACAGGAAAAAATACCCCAAACTTGCCATCTCTGTGACTTCTCTGCCAGTAAGAAGGAAAGAGAGAGAGAAAGCAAAGAACTAACCCGCCCTTTTTTAGAATAAAATCTAAACAAAGATGTTTTTGTTTCCAGCTGACCGTGTGTGGCTGAGATGAGAAGAGACTGTTTTCACACTAGTGAATTTCAGCACCACACCTTTTGTTGTTGTTGTGAAGTGTGGTCAAGTCAGTTCTGACTCATAGCGACCCTGCTGAGGGTTTCTGAGGAACAGCTGGTGGGTTTGAACTGCCCACCTTGAGGTTCAAACTGATTTTGCAGTACACTGCTGATTCCACAGTGCCACACCAGGACTCCACACCATTTAAGGACAATCATCTCTTTCTTTTCAGCTGATTTCATAGGGGGAAAAAGTGGGCCTCACTGTTTAGAAGATGATGATGAAAATGAAATTCTAGTTGGAACCTTTGTGTGACTAAGTTGTTCACTAGTAGCAGGGGGCAGGAACAGATAATGCATTCTAGGGGACACTTAGAGATGTCTGGGAACACGCTTGATTGGAAACACAGGTGGGGAGAGGTTACTGGTAACTAGGAGGTTGAAGCCAGGTTGCCACTTATTGTTGGTGTTCCATGCCATCCAGTCGGATGCCACTCATAGCAACCCTGTATAGGGTTTCCGAGGAGCATCTGGTGGGTTTGAACTGCCAACTTTGTGGTTTTAAGTCCAGTACTGGTCCTACAACACCACACCAGGAGTCCAGGGATACTACTGAACATGTTCTAATGCACAGAGGTGATTTCCCATAAGAGAAAATTGTCCAGTCCAAAATGTCAGCCATGTTGAGGTTGTGTATTTCACGAGAACAGAACAACTGCTGGGTGTATGAGAAAGAAGGACCACCAGTGGACAGACCATATAGTGTAGAGTGGGGGTCCCTCAAGTGTGGACCCAGGGCCAGCAGGGCCTGCATCGCCGAAAAATTGTTTGATAACAAATTCTTGAAACTCACCCCAGATCAATTGAACTGAAAATTCGGGGGCTGGGGCCTAACAATCTGTGTTTTACGAAGTCCTCAGTGACTCATGGTAAAGATGAGAGGACTCTGTTACTAATCAGCCTGCGTTCAATTCCTGGTGCTGTCGTCTGCTAGCTGTGTGATTTGGGTTCATTACTTAACCTCTCTGTACCAGTTTCCTTAACAGAATAATCAATCTCATATCTTACAACTGACAGACTCAGAATAGAGGCTGGCACAAATTAGACATCACAACTGTATTTGCTGTAGTTATCAGCACTGGAGGTTTGCACTTATATCTGGACATTGTGGTCATCTCTCACATAATTGACCAGTGGCCAGACTCTATAGACAGAAAGCGCGTTCCTGCCTCAGTTTATTCTCTGCAGATACTGTGGCTGTTAATCAGTGACTCACGTGCACTGTAAATCCAGTTTTGGAAGAATGTGGCATAAAGTGCTCTAGAGACTTTTGTAGTTCACAGGCCTTACTTTAGATCATATTTTGACTTAATGACGTAAATAAACATGTTAGAATGCCAGTAAAGCTTTATGTACCCAATATCACTGGACTTTGATTTATCTAGGTTAGCCTCATACACTGTTGTTGTTGCTATGTGCTTTTGGGTCAGTTTCTACTCATAGTGACCCTGTGTAGGGTTTCTGAGGAGCGGCTGGTGGGTTTGAACTGCCCCAGTGTTGACCCTACAGCACCACACCTGGAGTCCTAATTTCATATGTTCTTTAACTCCCATCGAGTTGGTTCCTACTCCTAGTGACCGTCCAAGGAGTGGCTGGTGGGTTTGAACTGAGAGACTTTGCGGTTCAAACCAACCCTGTTGTCCAGCGCTTACCCTACAGCATCACACCAGGACCTTGTTCATCATAATCATGATTGGCTTTCAGCAGCGATGTAAGGGATACCGCAGTGCACCGCAATGGTACCTTGTTTAGGATGTTGTTGTTACTAAGTGCATTCAAGTTGGTTCCTACTCATAGCGAACCTGTGTAGGGTTTCCGAGGAGTGTCTGGTGGTTTTGAACCACTAGTGTTGTGGCTAATAGTCCAATGTTTATTCTACAGCACCACATCAAGGTTCAAAGTAATAGAATATGTTTCACAAATAAAAATAGTGTTTTACACAAGTGAAAGCTCTCTAGGACTTTGCTTAGACCCCTTTCTCTATAGGAAGGATTGAACTAGATGTGGGATGAAAAGTTTGACTTTGTCTTAAAAACCAAAGGTTGTAATTTTATGTCTTAATTGCTCCTCCTTCTTCCCTCTGCTGATTAAATTGAACACCAAGCCTTAAACCTTTTGTTGTTGTTGTTATGTGCCGTGGAGTCGGTTCCGACTCATAGCGACCCTGTGTAGGGTTTCCGAGGCTGTAAATCTTTACGGGAGCAGAACGCCTCATCTTTCTCCCGCGGAGCACCTGGTAGTTTCAGACTGCTGACCTTGTGGTTCACAGCCCGATTCGTAACCACTACGCTACCAGAGCTCCTTTTACCAGATTAGAAAGAGAGACCCAACTCTGGATTTGGCCCACTAACTTGTTTCTAATCACAGAATTTTAGGGTTGAAAGGAAAGACAAATCTCACCAAATAACCTGACCACTCACTTTACAGATGAGAAGACAGCGTTGAGAGGTTTAATGACTTGCCCCAGTTTTGTTTAGTTAGCAATTTTGATTTGTGTATTGCTTCCTCTGAATCTTTTCCTTTTTGCTTTATGCTCTTTGGTGTGTAAGCAAAGAGTGATTTGTGGGTTTGAGTAAATGTATGTGGAGTTATTACTATTACTTATAAAGAGTGTCTGTATTATTCAGCCATATAAAGGCAAGAAGGACTGACACATGTTAACAGCCTTGAAAGTATGCCACCTGCAAGAAGCCAGGCACAAAAGGACAAATGTGTGGTCTAGTTTTTATGAAATGTCTACAGTGGGAACTTCCATAGAAGCAGAAAGTAAATTAGTCACCGGTGGGGGCGGCGTAATGTCTGCTCAGGGCATGGGGCTTCTTTTTGCTGAAAAATTTTCAAAATTAGTGCTGACAGAAGTGGAACTCTGAATATAGTAAAAAAAAACACTGTAAAAGGGTTTGTGAGTCACATCTCAATAAAAATAATAATTACAGCCCCTCTCCCCAGTTTTCATTCACCTTTTGAGGATGTCAGGGAACCACTCCAGTATTTGACACCTGGTCAGTACAAGAAAAGCATCAAACTTTTGTCCTGACTTCCTTATCTGAACTTTACCTCATGAGTCTTGGTGTGGCGCTGTAGTTTAAACACTGGATTGCTAACTGTAAGATCGCAGTTCAAACCCACCAGTTGCTCCTTGGGAACCCTCTATGCAGGGTTCATAGGAGCCAGAATCTACTTGACGACAGTTTACAACAGCAGCAGTGAGTTACAGAGCCCTGGTGTAGTGTAGTGGGTTAACCTTGGGCTGCTAACCACAAGGTTAGCAGTTCAAACTCACCAGTCTGCTCCCTTCAAGATTCACTGTCTTGGGAACTCTGGAATCACTGTGTGTTGGAAGCAACTTGGTGGCAGTGGATTTCCCTTTTTGTTGATGTTTGCTTTGCTTTAATGGGTTTCTTAGATGGTAAACCCTTGAAATTATTTCAACTTAAAAATTAAGAAAGGTAAAATTAAAATATCATCATTTTGCAGTGTAGCGCTGTAGGATTAGCACTGGACTATGAACCACAACGTTGGCAGTTCAAACCACGAGCAGCTCCTCGGAAACCCGATACAGGATTGCTGTGAGTTGGAACTGACTCGACAGCACATCACAACAACAAATTAATTCATATGAGAAGCTATGGTAGCGTAGTGGTTAAGCATTAAGCTGTTAACCACAAGGTAGGCGATTCGAATCCACCAACCACTCCATGGGAGAAATATGTGCAGTCTGCTTCTGTAAAGGTTGTTACAGTTTTTGAAATCCTTTGGGGGCAGTTCTGTTCTGTCCTCTATGAGTTGGAGTCGATTAAATGACAGTGAGTCAGGAAATTAATGGTTCCAGACATTGCGTATCAATGACCGTTAAGATGAAAAACGTAAAAGCCAGGTATCATGTGTGTCTTGATGAGAGAACCATGTTTAGTTTTATAAAAGGGCTGGGACCTGAGTTTAAGCCCCTGGATCCTGTCACATGTGTTACCAAGGCCTTGGGACAACCAGAGAATCAAATCCGCTTTTGGTGTGACTATAAACTGGGACAAGCACTTTGGGAAACTGTTCGGCGTTGCCAACTAAACCAGGAGTCCTGGAGTAGCGCTATAGGATAAGCACTCCACCGCAACGTCAGTTTGAACCTCAAGGTCGGCGGTTCAAACTCACCAGCCACTCCTCGGAAACCCATACGGGGTCCGCTATGAGTTGGAGGCGACTCGATAACACTTAAGAACAGCAACAACCCTGGAACCAAGCAATTCCACTCCTAACTATATATCAAGATAACAAAAGACACATAGTTTTAGAAAAATGGAATGAAAAGGAATGGATTTTTTTCCATGAACTTTTTGAAGCCCCCTCATGCAAGAATGTTAATAGAGTCCTTGTTATAATAGCTAAAAACGAGAAACAGCCCAAATGTCTATTCACAGTTGAATGGATGAATAAATTATAGTAGACTCATTCTATGGAATACTACACAACAAAAAAGGTGTGAACTACTGCTTTGTAGACTAACAGTGGGCTGACCCTTACTGTGTGTAGTACATGCTGGAGGTTCCAGTTTTCGGAAGGATCAAGCCCTACTGTCATCAAGTTGATTCCACTCCTAGTGACCCTGTGGTAGTTATGTGCCGGGGAGTCGGTTCCAACTCATAGCGACCCTGCACAGGGTTTCCGAGGCTGCAAATCTTTAAGGGAGCAGACAGCCACATCTTTCTCCCATGAAACAGCTAGTGGTTTCGAACTGCTGACCCTGAGGTTAGCAGCCCGACTCGTAGCCACTACGCTACCAGAGCTCTTTATAGGGAAAGAGTAAAATGCTGTTTTCAGGCTTCTGAGACTGTAAATCTCGATGGAAGCAGATAGTCTCATCTTTCTCTCGAGGAATATTTTGTGGGTTGAATGCTAAGCAATGCAGCTTTAGGTAGCATGATGCACTGTCCTACCCGACCTCCCAGTATGAAGTCTAAACAGACAAAGATGACACATGGCTGTAGAATTCTGAATAGGGCTTAGCTCTGGCTGCTGAGGGTGGTTGTTACTGACTGGAAGGGGAGGAGAACGTTCTGGGTGCTGGAAATAGTTTGTATCACAGTCTAGATGCTGCCACCACTGTGCATATCTGCAAAATTCCCTTAAGCTGTATTTACTGGATCTATTTTATATCCTAACAAAAAAAGAATCAATAAAAACTAATAATATTAAATACAAACTTCCAAAAAAAAGTATTCATGCTCCGTCTTGATCCAACAAAATTTTCAGGTTGCAAGGTGACTCTGGGGAAGGAGCCCATCGCAAGCAAACTGGCTGCCTCTCAGTGTACTGCTGACCATCTCTTCTAGACCTTGTGTTCCCTGGACCTTTGCTCTCTAGATCTCAAAAATCGTCAGCTTCTGGTCCTATCACAAAGTTGTTCCTGTAGAAGAGATGTTGGTCATGCCCTGATGTGTGTGTGGAATCCTTGGCTTGGTGCTCAGAGATTGCTTTTACAGTCTAGTGAGTTACATGGGCTTTGTCAAGGTCATCTTGGCCAAGATAGGACCCTATTCTGTATAATTCTCCTGCCTTCTTGCTGCCACCATCTCCTGTTTCCCTTCCTTAGTGTTTGCCTGCTGAGAGCAAGGATGAGAAATCAAGGAAAAAGCATGCTGTTGTGTTGTGAGGGAGAGTGTCGCTGGGTGTCCAGTCCACATGGGCCCTGCTTCCAGAGCGCAGAGCCATGGCAGGTTGTGTTCCACATGTTCGCCTGTCCATGTAAAGTCACGTAAGCAAGTACCCTTGTAAGCGGCCCACGTCCTGTCTGCCTCACTCTAGGGGAGACACAGGCCTGATGATAAAAAGTTACCACCTACTTGAGGAAACTGAGTGTGGTATGTGTTTAGCCAACTGCAGGGAAACAAATTATAGATGAGATGCTCAGGCTTTGGTTAGAGGCTTGTTAGTCTCTTTGAGACCCAGAATAATATACAAAAGGCATGTAATTGCATGTGAAAAAATTTTAAATCATGGATTCGGGACATTTCCTAGTGTATCTAAAAATACTTGGAGGAACACTGGTGTCGCCGTTTTTAAGCACTAGCTGCTAGTTTGAACTACTCTGTGGGAAAAAAATGTGGCAGTCTATGCAGACTTATAACGTTGGAAACCCTATGGGCCGCTCTACTCTGTTTTATAGGATTACTACTGGGGCTTTGTGCTCCCGTGAAGATTTCCAGCCTCAGAAACCCTATTGGGTTGCTATGAGTCAGAAGTGACTCCACGGCACATACCCACCACCACCACTACCACCGTTTAGTTAGAATCTACTCAGCGACAATGGAGCTTTGGTTTTGTTTTTCCTTTGGTTTAAATATCCTGGTGTGGCGCTGTGGGTTAATGCACTGGACTGCAAGGTAGGTTTGAAGTGCAAGGTCGGTGAGTCAGGTTCACCAGTCGCTCCTCAGAAACGCTATACAGGGTCGCTGTGGGTCAGAAAAGGCTCTACGGCACTAAACAACAACAGACAAAGTTAGTTTTCCTTTTCAAGTCAGTGCTCATGAGCTAAGAGAATGCCATCCATTAGTGTTTGGGTTTTTTTTAAGGTTTTTGTATCTTGCACTAGATGGTTTATGGGCAAGCTCATATTTTCTAAGTTAGAAAAAAAAGACTTTTCTCATCTTTTGTTAAATCAAAGACATTTATTTTCTCAATTTTAGTGTGGGAAGAAGACAGAAAAGCAAATGATACCAAAATACCCAGGGTAGAAAACTGTAGAATGAAATTGTATGTTTGGTTGTAGCTGAAAAATAAACCTAGATCCCAAAGGAGATGGTCTTCCCACCACAAACTGAAAACACTTGTCTTTGGTTAAGTCAGGATTTACTATTTTTGAGCATTGAGGCCAGTCTTGGGGCTTAGGACAGTATATGGGACAGTGACTTTTCCCAAATTAAATATCTTCCAGATGGTTTTCCATCTGTAAGTAAAATAATGAGCAATGCAAGCCATGGAGAAGTTTTTGTTTTTAAAGTCCAGAAATTCACACTGTCGCAATGACAAGCAATTCGTCAATCAGGTTTGATTTTGCCATCGGCTATTCAGCCAGAAAGACTGAAGTCCAGTTTGTGGTGCCAGATTCCCTCTGCAGCATGAGGACCAGGAACGTGCGGGTTGCCCTGGGACCTCTTCAATACATCTGGCCCCTGGAGTCTGGGCCTGAGACTTGAGTTAGAAACTGGAAGATCCAAACACGGATTTAAAAAAAATACCAGAATTTTCATAATAAAAATTATTTCATGTCCCCCATACTTAGTTTCTGTCAGAAACAAAGTTTCTGGTTTTTGCATGGTCCCTATCAGTACTGGTTTGTGGAAATCTTCGGCCCGGGGCCAGCGACTTAACTTATTTCTGCAGAGAGAAGTTGGGGGAGAATGTAGCAGATCGCTGATCTGGAAGTGGTTTCTGTCCCACAAACAAATGGGATGAAATTGTCGTTGTCGTTGCCGTGTAGTTGGTTTTGACTCATAAGGCTCTACATAGGTCAGAAGGAAACCCTGCTCAGAGCTCAGCGTTCCTCACAATTGGTGCTATTGGGGGGCCTGTTGTTGGACACTGTGTCAATCCCATGTTGTTGAGTGTCTTCCTCTTTTTCCTTGACCCTCTACTTTACCACGCATGATGTTCTTCACTAGGGTTGGTCCCTCCTGATAAGATGCCCAGACAACATGAGACAAAGTCCCGCCATCCTCGCTTTTAAGGAGCATTAGACTGGTTTGCTCTTCTGGCAGCCCATGATATATTGGATTTTTTGACTGCTGCCGCCATGGGCATTGTTTGTAGAGCCAAGAAAAATGAAATTCTTGACCATGTCCATCTTTTCTCTTGATATGTTACTTAATTAATTGGTCCAGTTGTGACGATTTGGGTTAGATTTCATTTAAAATAAAACAATAACAAGAATGTAAAAAAACACACACTACCATCTTTCTCCTGTTTGATTGGCAAATGTCCAAAATTTTGACAGCGCATTAAGTGCTAGCAGGGATATGGAAAACCAGGCCCTCCAACATTATGGGGAGGGATGTAAATTGCTGTGATATACAATATGATACATTTGTATGAAATTTACAAATTACCTTTGTACTAGGGCTTTTCTAAACTGGAGCTGATTGCTTATTACACAGAAATGAAATCAATGCAAGGTGATTAATTACTGCATTCTTGGTAATAGCAAAAGACGGAAAATAAACTGTCAGTAAACCAGTTGGAATTGAATAGATTCCAAGTCATGGCAAGTCTATGTATGTTAGAGTAGAACTGTGTTCCATTGGGTTTTCATGGGTGTGATCTTTTGGAAGTCGATCACCAGACATTTCTTCCAAGGTACTTCTGAGTGTGTTTGAACTACAAACTTTCCACTAGGAGTCCAGCATTAATCGTTTGTTCCTGGGACTCCTTGACCATCATCGTTGTTGTTGTTAAGTGCCGTTAAGTCTGTTCTGACTCATTGCGACCCTGTATAGAGTTTCTGAGAAGCGGCTGGTGAGCTTGAACTGCCGACCTTGTGGTTTAAACCAACCTTGCAGACCTGCACATTAACTCACAGCGCCATACCAGGACTTTGTTGTTGTTGTTAAGTGCTATCGAGTCGGTTCCGACTCACAGCGACCCTGTACAGGGTTTCCGAGGGTGTAAATCTTTACGGGAGTTGAAAGCCTCATCTTTCTCCCGCGGAGCGGCTGGTAGTTTCAAACTGCTGACCTTAAGGTTCGCAGCCCGATTCGTAACCACTACGCTACCAGAGCTCCTTACACCAGGACTGAAGGAGGGTTTAAAAAAACTATGGTATTATGTTCACTTAATGAAAAATTATTTGTTCATAAAAACGGAGACAAAAAAGTTCTTGTCCTGATAAGTTTCTCAAGATCTATTACATCACAATGAAAGCAGCAGGAGTTAAGGTGGTGAGCAATTGCAGGGTAGTGTTTATGTACAAAGAGAGGGGAAGCAGAATACAAATACACCTTAACTTTTAGCTGTCTCCAGGAGGAGCCACAAGAAGCTAGTAGCATTTGCAGCTTGTGTAAGAGGGACTTGCAGTGGCAGGCTGACAGGAAACGGAGAGACCCTTTCACGGCACACCCTTTTATGTTGGTGTTAAATGCCACCTAGGTGGTTCTGACTCACAGCGACCCCATATAGGGCTTCCAAAGCTTTAAATGTTTGCAGGAGCAGAAAGCCTCATCTTTGTTCCTAGGACTGTTGTGTGTTCAAACAGTCCAGGTCCATAGTCCACTGCGCTCCCTCATACCCTTTATGACGGTGGTGGTGTGCCGGCAAGTTGGTTCCGACTCACAGTGACCCCTCCCGTATAGGGTTTCCGAGGAGCAGTTGGTGAGCTTGACCCATCAATCGTGCAGTTTAAACTGACCTTGCAGTATAGCGCATTAACCAAACTATATAATAAAATAATATATATAGGACTTCAAAAAGTTTGTGGAAAAATGGAATTTATCCATGAACTTGTTGAAACCCCCTCATGTGTATTTATATTATTAGGTAAGGTAGAGTCTGTTTCAACACATAGCGAACTGCATGTACTTTCTGAGGTTGTAAATATTTGTGGCAGCAGAAATCTTCATCTTTCTCATGAGGAGTGATCAGCTGATGGGCTTGAACCACTGACCTTGTGGTTAGCAGTCCAGTGTTTATCCTACAGATCACTGCATTCCTCATATATTTATATACACAATAAAATGCATACATTTTATTTTCTAGAGACCCTTCAAAAATAGTTTTCTACCTCTCTTTACCTCCCACTGTTGTTAAATTCTGTTGAATTGGTTCTCTTAGAAACCCCATATAGGATTTCGAGGGAGCAGCTGGTGGGTTTGAACCACTGACCTTGTGTTTCAAACCAGTATTTTGGTCTAGTGATTTATCATACAGCACCACATCAGGACTCCCTACCTCCCACTAGAGACTGCATCTGAGTAGAATTTTTTTCTAGAGAAAGGGAAATGACTTCATTTTCTCTCCCATTCTCAGAGACGGGCTCTGCTATTAACTGAGCGTAGAGGAAGCAGGTGTGCCTCTTTCACGCCTGGTTACTGTCCAAGCACGCAGCAGAAGTGCCCGTGTGCTGCCCACACACGCCTGTTCCTGCAGTCCAGCTAATTGGACTGAGCTGTTTTTCTCTTTGTGGTTTCAGAGCCTCGGCCTGCATGCTGGTTGCCATTTAAACCCAGAATCACTTGTTCTAGGACTGGGGACAGAGGGAGTAAACTCTTCTGGGTTGGAAATGGTCTCTCTGGTAACATGAAGACTTTGCATCAGAGATGTTCAGGCCACTGTGCGGGGAGGAAATTGGTCTGTTCACTTTAGTTTCATGATCTGCCTGGACAGTTTGCCACAAATACTACTTTCATAAAACTGTTGTCCACTATCACAACCTCCTCTCCCCATTTTAACATCCTAAAACCAAAAATTTGAAGGCAGGCATTTCTCTGACTTTATTATATAATAAAAAACAAAACAAAACAAAACCAGATGAAAACAAGTGTTGGCAAAAGAGGTCACAAACTCGGAGTCCTCGTGCATGGCTAAGGCGTGCAGAGCTGTCAGTGTAAAACAGGGCAGTCATGGTGGAGAACAATTTAAAACGGAGACCACAGAGTTACCATGCGAGGCACAACTCTGATCCTAACTATAAACCCATGAGAATTGAAAGTGTGCATCCACACACACACACTCATACACAGATGTTCCCAGCAGCATCTGGAGATGAAGTGCTGATACAGGCCACAACACGGATGAACCTTGAAAACTCCGCGCCCAGTGAAAGAAGCCCATTCAAAGGGAACATGATGTGTGATTTCGTTTATTTGGAAATGTCCTAAATTGGCAAACCCTGGTGTGGCGCTGTGGGTTAGTGCACTAGACTCTCCGTTTGAACTGCAAAGTCAGTGGTTCAAGCTCACTAGTCGCTCCTTGGAAACTCTCTAGAGGGTCACTATGGGTCAGAACTGACTCGATGGCACTTCACAACAACAATAGTGACAGAAGGCAGAGGCGTGGTTGTCAGGAAACAGGAGGACAGAGGACTGAAGAGCAACAACCGATGGTTCAGTCTCTTTTATTACAGTTGTTGTGTGCCATCCAGGCAGTTCTGACTCAGGACTCTGCGTAGGATTTCAGAGAGCAGCTGGTAGATTTGAACTGCCGACCTTGGAGTTAGCAGTCCAGTGCCGATCCTACAGTGTCACATTTGTTGTTGTTGTTGTTAAGTGCCATCGAGTCAGCTCCGACCTACAGAGACCCTGCGTAGGATTTCCGAGAGCAGCTGGTGAGCTTCAGCTGCCCACTTTGGGGGTCAAACCGGCTTTGTAGTCTAGCACATTAACCCGCAGAGCCACAAAAATAGTCTAAAGTCAATTATGGTGATGGCTGTATGACCTTATAAATACCCTTTTGTTATATTGTTGTAAGTGTCATCAAGTCGATTCAGACCCATAGTGACCCTGTATAAGGTTTCCAAGGAGAAGCTGGTGAGCTTGAACCACTGACCGACCTTGCAGTTCAAATGACTTTACAGTCTGACGCATTAGCCCACAGTGCCAAATACCCTAAAAGCCACTAAACTGTACACTTTAAATGGGCACAACCTATAGTATTCTAATTGCTAACCACAAGGTCTGTGATTCAAACTCACCAGCCGCACCTTGGAAACCCTATATAGGGTCACGATGAGTTATAATTGATTGGATGGCACTTACCAACAACAATTAAACCCGTTAAAGTTATTTAAAGAGCGGTAATCAACACAGGCATTCACAAAAATGTATGATAACTTTTATAGCAGAAAATGGTAGACTAAAGGCCATGTGAGGTGTCTTACAGTGATACAAGATATTGAAGATGTTCTAACGTTTTTCCAGGTTTTTCCTTGGGTCATGCTGTAACCTCACTGGAAATGGGGAGGCCAAGGTTAAAAGCCTTCTCAACTCTATGAGGCTGTGTTTTATGACTGTGTTTCCTAGGCTGCATTGTCTGATGTGGTGGTTTAGCTGGACCAGCGTTTGCTGAGCCCCTCCTGCCCACCCTGCCCTGTGTGGCCGAGATGGGAGGAGTCCCCGTCTGTGGGGAAGGCACAAAGACCATGGGGACAGAACTGTGCATTCTTCGTAGTCACTATTTTGCCCTCACTTAGGTTCCTGTAACGTTTTTGCTTTCCTTTTTAAATCTTAGAATACTCCCAACATCTTCTGTTTCTTTGTTTTTCTTCACTTTTCTCAGTTATCTTGGAATTCTCACTTACCCATTTTTAATGGCTATAGAAATCCATGTGTTGTTTGTTCAATAAAACACAAAAGGTACAGAAGATTTGGGGGCCAGATGTTGGGAGCTATAAAAGAAGCATAAATACTTGTCGTTTGTTACTTACGATTGTTGTTAAAGTTCTGTCAAGTCGGTTCTGACTTGTAGCGACCCTGTCTATATATGGTTTCCAAGGAGAGGCTGGTGGATTTGAACCACCAACCTTGCGGTTAACAGTCCAATGTTTACCTTATAGTGCCACACCAGGACTCTTTTGTAGGGTGAGTTAAATTAGTGTCTTTAAGTTACTGTTTTAGTAATGACTCTATACATGATACAGGGGCTCTGATGTGGTGCTGTGGGCTAATGCACCAGACTGCACAGCCATTTGAACTGCAAGGTTTGCGGTTCAAACTCACCAGCTGCTCCTTGGAAACCCTTATACAGGGTTTCTATGGACTGGAACCGACTCTACGGTACTTAACAACAACAACTATACATAAGGTATTTTTTTGTTTTCTACAAATCTTCCTACTTTGCTTTTAGATGCTTATTTATCAATCTTAATAGGCAGGTAATGATTCACTAAATGAAGATTAATTAGGGGAATTTCAATATGCAAGTTTATTGTCATCCATTAAGTATTTACTTCAAACAAGGAAGTCACAGAAATGTGGTTCTCTGGAGACTTCAAACTCATTTCCTTTCTTGAAGAGTTTTAGGAGGGGAAGAGAGTGTTTAAGACAATGTAAGAGAATTACTATAGTGATGCAAACCAGAAGCTAGGATAGTTCAAAGCAGAGAAAAATGATCGTTTATGGCTGGCTTGATCAGAGAAGGCTTGTAGGAGGCAAGTAATTTTTGACATGGGCCTGGAAGTGTGAGTAAACTAAGTTTATGAATACATAATTGTTAATGGGGCACACAATACGTTAAATTGAGTTGTTAAGCAAAACCAAATTATATAGTAGGATGTATTTAATCTCAAAGCATGCTAATCACTTACATTTCCAAAACAGTATTTGATATTTTGTTTTTAAGACTATACAGAGGAGAACATATGTACCAATTCTGCCATCTCTTTCTGTACAGTTCAGTGACATTATTACACTCTGCAAGTTGTTTCACATATTCACATCCTTTTCTGAGTTATTCCTCCCTCGTTAACTTAAACTCACTGCCCCCCCCACCCCACCCCCCAAGGTTCCTAAGTGACCTCTCTGGTGGCTGTTGGCACTTTAATCCCAGGTTGTTTTAAGTGCCATCATGTCAGTTGAGTCGTAACAACCCTATATGGGGTTTCTGAGGAGCAGCAGGTAGGTTTGAACCACAACCTTATGGTTAGTTGTTGTTGGTAAGTGCTTGCTGTAAAGTCAGTTCTGACCCATAGTGACCCTGTATAGGGTTTCCAAGGAGTGGCTGGTGAGCTTGAACAGCTGATCTTGTGGCTTAAACCGACCTTGCAGTCCAGTACGTTAACCCACAGTACCTCACCAAGACTCTTACAGCTAGTAGTTCAGTGCTTACCTTACAGCGCCACACCAGGACCATTTGATACCATATGTTGTTGTTAGGTGCTGTTGAGTTAGTACTGACTCATAGCAACCCTGTGCACAACAGAACGAAACACTGCCCGATCCTGGGCCAACCTCACTACTGTTGCCATGCTTGAGTCCATCGATGCTGCCACTTGGCCAATCCATTTCGTTGGGGGTCTTCCTCTTTTTCTCTGACCCTCCACCTTACCAAACATGATATCCTTCTCCAGCGACTGGTCCCTCCTGACAGTATGTCTGAAGTATGAGAGACGAAGTTTGGCCATCTTGGCCTCCAGGAGCACTCTGGCTGCACTTCTTCCAACACAGATCTATTGGTTCTTTCCGTAACCCATGGCACTTTCAGTATCAATTCTTCTACAGTCTTTCTTATTCACTGTCCAGCTTCATCTTTGCTCTTCAACACTTTAAAAAGGTCTTGTGCAGCTGGAGATAGCTCTTAAAAGAGCATAATGCTCAAGGCAGACATTGTTTTACTAGTTAAATTAAACAATTGTTTGGCTTTAAGAAGACTTCAAGGGCTGATTTTGGTTTAAGGGCTAAAGATTATCACTGGGCAATAGTTTCAGGGGTTCATCTAGCTCTATAAGTTCAGAAAGCCTGGATTCCATGAGAATTTGAAATTCTGTTCTGCATTTCCCCCCTTTTGATCAGGATTCTTCTATAGAACCTTTGATCAAAATGTTCATTGACAGTAGCTGGTCACCATCCACTTCTTGTCTCATGACAAAGGAAGCAGTTGTTCATGGAAGCAATTAGCCACACATTCCATCTCCTCCTCCTATTTGTGACTCTCCTTTTTCCTCTTTTACTTAAGGAAAACAGAGACCAATTGTTGTGGCTTGGATGACCACTTTCAAGCTTTTCAGACCCTGGGCACTACGCAATGAGTAAAGAGCTCACAGGCATATAAATCTTGAAGCTAGATTATCAGGACCAGCAAGCTGACTCCAGAGCCTGCCTCCTAAACATTGTGCGGTACCACCGGGCTCTCATACATACACATAAATATACAGCCCTTTTGTTGTTAAGTGTTGCTGAGTCGGTTCCAAGGAGCAGTTGGTAGATTTGAACTGCTGACCTTGTGGTTCCCAATCCTGTGCTGATCCTACATTACCACACCAGGAGTCATGCATCCCTTTTGTTGTTGTTGTTAGGTGTCATTGAGTCAGCACCAACTCATAGCGACCCTATGCACACCAGAAAAAAACACTGCCCAGTCCTGGGCCAACTTCATAATTTTTGCCACACTTGAGCCCATTGATGCTGCCACTGTGCCAATCCATCTCACTGGGGGTCTTCCTCTTTTTCTCCTACCCTCCATTTTACCAAACATGATATCCTTTTCCAGGGACTGGTCCCTTCTGACAATATATCTGACCATCCTGGCTTCCATGGATCATTCTGGCTGCACTTCTTCCAACACACATCTGTTTGCTCTTTGAGCAGCTCATGGCACTTTCAATATTCTCCTCCAACACCATAACTCAAAAGCATCAATTCTTCTACGGTCTCCCTTATTAACTGTCCAACTTTGCATATTTACGAGGTGATTGAAAATACCATGGCTTGGGTCATGCTCACCTTAGTCCTCAAACTGACTTCTTAGTTCTTCATAGCCCTCTAATGAGTATTTATTGAAGAGCCAGCTTGTGCAAGACAGATCAGATACAGTCAGAGAGCTGAGAGTGTGGTGAGAAGACACAACCAAATGTGATTAAAATAAAGGTTGTTGTAACCGGAGAAACAGGGTAAATGAGAATACATACAAATAGAAATATGTTGTTTTGATTTCTATTCTTTTATTTTTAAAATACAAAATCAGAAGAAAACAGATGATTCACTGCAGTGTTTTAAAGGGCATTTTTAGGCTAAGGAACACCTTTGAAAACCTTTCAGTGTGTTCATGAGGAGGACTTCTAATTTGCATAAGCTCAGAGAGCCCGGGATTTGTGCATCCCAGGGAGGTAAGCAGCAAAAAACCTGCTCAGGTGCCTGAGAAAAGCATCCCAGAGTGAACTGACTTCGGTCTTCTGGGAGCCAAAGGGCGGAAGGCAGAAGAACGGGGTGTTTGGAGGGAGCTAACTGGAAACACCACCTCTCTTCCCCTAGGTTTCCTTATCCTGGGCTCTTCTTCAGCTGGTAGATCTCTGGCCCCCTTGAGCCTTAAGTTAGGATGGGAACCATGGTTTCTTTACTAAGACCTCAGGCATCATTATGGTGTTCACCAAATATTCCTTGAATGGCTGGCTGGTGGACCAATGGCTTGGTATCTGACAGTTTCAGGTTTACTGAATTAAAAAAAAATCATATTCACAGGATGCAGCTGGAAAGAATCCATTGTTAAATTTTTAGGATTTTTTTGAGTTGGTTGTTATGCATAGTAACCATAAAAAATTTCATCACGTAAACTTAAAATCAAATACGTTATATTAACAGCAAAGATAATAGAGGCTCACAAGTCATTACTTCCTAGTGGTTTAATTGTCCTGTTTCTCTGAGGTTATGTCTCTATGGTATCTGTATGTCTTTTGCTGCTACTGCCCATCTATCTCTGTGTTGGACTTGATGTCGGCAGTTTGAAATCCACCGTGGTAGGTTTTTACACCATAGCAATCAGCAGATACTACAAATGAGGGCTTCATTTATTCTTTTGTTAATTTCTAGGCTTTAGAAAGTGATGAAGAAAATAGTAACAATGTAGATTAAATTAAGAGTGTTGTGTCTGTAGCTGCTACATTGTGAATAGCACACACACACACAAAAATTGAGAAAACATTCTTCCAGTATTTAAAAACTATTATCTGATCCAATAAAGTTGCCTATGGCATCGACGAATATGTGAAGTTCCCACATACACAGTGTAAAGTTGGAAAAGGTTTCAGCCTAATTAGAATACTCTGTGATAGTGGGAGAACTCGTTTGACAGAAGATACACACCAGAATGAATGAATGATAGCATATTCACTGGGACAGGGTTAGCAGACTGGGATATAGGAACTCCATTTGTCAAATTATGATTAAACTTCAGTCATCAGTTGGCTGTGAAAAGAGTTGCATATGAGAATCAATTAGCTGCCTGGGATCTACAATGCTGAGTGTCGTATCTTTTATTATTTGTAAATTGTGGGCGATGTATCTTTTATGTTAATAACATTTATAATAAACTTATCGACGTACATACATGTTTTCTTTCTGGGGACCAGTTGTTATTCAGTCACTTAGGAGAGCAGCCTCAGAATTGGCCATTTTCCTATCAGAAAAATTGGCTTTGAATCAGGGCATTAGGTAGGAATAAGGAAAGCTGATTTTCCTCACTGCCTATGTGTTCTTTGTACCTACCTCTTGAGACTTGGACCTGTTAGGAGACAGTGCTTCATGGGTTCCTGTCATTTCTGTACATCTTGTGAACAGAGACACAGAGCTGTCTTTGTTGTACACATTCACAATGGTATTTGTGTAGGGAACGGCCCTGGAAAATAGAGATGATGTGTTTCCAGCTGGCTCAAAAGCGGTTTCTTCGTTGCTGCCTGTTATAAAAAAAAATTCAGGGTTTCAGAATGTAGGGTTCTATTCCTGGTGTGTGCTGTGGGTTAATGTACCATGATAGAACCTAGAACAAGTACCGATACTCAGGTACTGCAGTTGCCGTGAGTAATAAAGTTCTCGTTTTAGACCTGGAGTCTCGTGTCTTTTGCCAGCATCCATAAAACTGACAGGCTAACTTGTCAGCTCACAAGGAGAGTAACATTTCAGGGCTTTCTTAATTCTCTACAGAAATCAGCATCTTTACCCTGACTGCATATGAGAGCTAACCAGGGAGCTTTTTAATAAAGACTAATGTGGGGCCTTGCTGTTGTACCCCCCTTCAAACCAGGAATTGGAATCTCAGTGGGTGAGGTCTAGGTATTAGTCTGTATTTAAAAAGCTCCCCTGTTGGTTGTAATTTGCAGCCATTGTTGAGAACCATTACTCTAAATGTTTGAATGAAATGTAAAAATAACTTGGGTGAATTACCTCAGAATCTCATTATTAAATGCAGACCAAATGTCTTACCTTGTATGCATTAGACACTCAAGAAGGAAATTAATCGTCTTCAAGAGGCATAGGAGGAAAATTGCTGGTTTTGTCGCCATAGGGAATGTGTTAAAGATGAAAATTTACATACAGTGTAGGGATGCTTCTTTGTTCATTTGTGAATTCAGAAAAATGGACTCATTTTAAGTCTTTCTTTTGCTGTCTTTGTTTTATCTTTATTCCCTGGGTGTTTTTGGCTTTCAGCAAAATTATGATTTTGAATGCATAGAAATTATGTTAGAATTTTCTGACATTCATACATCTGATGAGGCCAAAGACACAAGACTCCAGGTCTGAGACAAGAACTTTGTCACAGCAACTGCAGTACTTGGGTACTGGAGCATTTGTTCTGTTTTTTTCTCACAATACCTACCATCTGTTCTATGACTGTCTCTTACCAGTGTTTTTATGTATTATTATTTATTAGATTAGGTATATGTTTAACGGGCTTCAACCAAAGGGAACAGAATTAAAACTACCGTAACAAATTTTTGTGGACTTGTTTTGGTACATTCCTGAAGGACTCCTGTTCCTATTTATCTCAGTAAATGAAATTCTTTTTTTGTGTTTACACTATATTTAAAATTATATTGTATTTGTAGATCATTACTAATTAGATTGGAATCCTGGCATGGCACTGTAGGTTAAGCACTGGACTGCTCACTGGTGGTTCAAACCATCCAGCCGCTCCTTGGTAACCCTGCACGGGGTGGTCCCTGTGAGTGGGAACTGACTTGAGGCCACTTACCAATAACAATCTGAAGAAACAAGAATGGCACATACTGAGTTAGCATGGCGGATTGAGAGGTATTTCCAGAGTATTTACTGGCTGGAAGGACTTTGTTAAAATGGGAAGTCTGTGGTTGGGTTGGAATAATGTATGAGTCACTTAACACTCTTCTGCATCCGAGTTGATATGACAGAGGCTGAAGGTTACAGAAACAGTTGGTACTACAAAGTCTGGAGTCTTTGATCATTATCAGGAAGAGTTTCAAGTCCTGTTTACTTTCAGCAAGCAAGGTTATGCCATCTGCAGATGGTGTTGGTGGTGTGCTGTGGAGTCGGTTCTGACTCATGGCAACCCTGAACAGGGTTTCTGTGGCTGTAAATCTTTACATGAGCAGAAAGCCTCATCGTTCTCCTATGGAACAGCGGGTAGTTTTGAACTGCTGACCCTGAGGTTAGCAGCCTGACTCTTAACCACTACGCTACCAGAGCTCCTTATAGCAAGCTGTTAATGAGTCTTCCTCATGATGTCACGTTCGTTTCCATATAACCCCGCTTCTCAGCTTATTCACTCAGCACACAGATTGAATAATTTTGGTGAGAGGCTAAAACCCTGACACACACCTTTCCTGATTTTAAACCGGGTGGTAGCTTCTTGTTCTTTTTGAATGGCTGCCTCTTGATCTACGTACAGGTTCCCCATGAGCAAGCACAATGAAGTTTCCTGGAATCCCATTCTTTGCAATGTTTTCCATATTTGGTGATGATCCACACTGGTGAATGCCTTTGTTTACTTGGAGTCCTGGTGTGGCACTGTAAGATAATTTTATAGTTCAAAACTACAACATTGGTTTGAACCACAAGGTTGGCGGTTTAAACTCACCAGCCACTCCTTGGAAACTCTAAACTGACTTGATGGTACTTAACAACAACAAACATCTTTTCAGTATTTTCTGCTTTTAGCCAAGATACATCTGACATCTCTGGTACCCTGACCCCTTTTGAATCCAACTTGACTTTCTGGCAGTTCCTATCAATGTATTCCTGTAACCTTCATGGGACTCCTGGTGTGGCTTTGTAGGGTCAGCACTGAACTACGAACCCCATGGTTGGCAGGTCACACCCAGCTCCTTGGAAACCCTGTGCAGAGTTGCTGTGAGTGAGAACTGACTCAATAACACTTAGCTACAACAACAATCTACCCTGAGTATGTTCCAGTACAGGTCTCTGGTGTGGGCAGTGGGGAGATGCCCTGGACTGCAAGGTCGGCAGCTGTTCCTAAGTCAGAACTGACTTGACAGCGACACTCAACAACAACAACACAGTCCTCGCAGCAAATGTTTAGGGATTATGGGCTTCACAGGATTTGGGATGCCTTGTGTTGTGGAAGATCTGGAAACAACGATCCTGTCCCATCTGTCCCATGGTCCCCATCCAGGGTTGGAATCCCCAATAAGCAAGGCAAGCCCAGGCTTGCTTGTGCATTCTCACCAATCTGCAGTGAACAAGCACACATTGTTTCACCATATCAAAGATTCAGTTTCTAGGTCTGGCTGGCATCTGCCTGTCTGCCAACTCCACAGCATCGCCCTATAGAATCAAAGCCAATTTTCAAATTTATAATGTCTGACATAGACAGAGTACCCATCTGGAAGCTAAGCACGGCCTTACTTGTGCTTGTGTACTAATCTGTTGGTGAAAAATGTGAAAACTGTTCACTACACTAGTAAGTAAGCACAGATAAGTCCGTGTTACCTTGCTAGTTGGGCAATTCACTCTTCCTTGTACAATTAAGGTACCATTCACTGCACTAAGTATAAAAGAACATTGCTCAAAACGATGGTGTAAAGCGGATGGTCTCCCATGTAAGCTATCACTCAGTTCACAATAAAAAAGAAAACGAATACTGCTCTAGACCTGGGCTTCTCAGCTTGGGCATTGTGGACACATTTTGGGCCAGACAAAGAAATGTCTTTGTTTCTGTGTGGGAGGGTGCTCTGCTCTGCAAGATGAGATGCTTATCAAATCCCAGAAGTCCCTTCAAAGTTGTAACAACCAAAAATATCTGTTGTTGTTAAGTGCCATTGAGTTGGTTCCAACTCATAGTGACCCCTGTATAGGGTTTCCGGGGAGCGGCTGTTGAGTTTGAACTGCTGACCTTGGGATCCAAACCGACCTTGAGGTTGAATACTTATCCTACAACAGTGCCACACCAGAATTCCTAAAAATATCTCTAGACAATGCCAAACGTCCCTAGTGGGACAAGAAAGATCACCACTGAGAATCATTACTTTAGATCCTGTCAGATCTACACCCCCTAGTAAGCAGTCTAGTTACCTTCTAGCTACTCATGCCTGTCCCTCATTTCCTTCATCTTCATGCTCCATGTGGGTGAGCATTTGAATTGTATTAAGATTATACACATGACTTGAGCAAGCACTCATCAGCACCTAGACTCTGGAGTGTGGGGCCCACGTGAAGTCTCCATAGAAGTGGTCATGGTGGTGGGTGTGTGTAGATGAAGGCCAGCTCATGTGGGTGGGTGGGTGGTAGGAGGTGGTGGATTTGGTGGACACCTATGGCTTTTTCAGGGGCTTAGAAAGAAATTTTGGACAACCCCCCAAAACGGCAGCTGTTCAGATATGAAAACTTCTCACCTTGATCATATGTGAGATTGTGTCACAGTACAATGACTAACTTTTGGAATCACACTGCTAAGACCATCTGGTCTTTGTGGACATATAAATTATGTTTCCTTCCTTCTTTCACCTCCACCTGCACACTTGTGCCCTATAGTTGGTGCTTACCTGTGAACAAGAGAACCATAAACACTTGCCCTTTGCCATTAGGTCTTCTACGCATATAATGTCACAGTGTCCTTCCAATAGTCCTTCAAGGTGAGAAATCAAATGGGGTGTTTGGTCCCTGGGGAAACTGAGACACAGGGGGTTTAAGCAACCTTGCTCAAGATCACAGAGCTAATACTAGGGTAGAGCCTGTGTTGTAACACAGGTGCCTCACACCGAACTCATTACACCAACTTGCTAACTTGCTTCCCGCCTCTGCCACTCGGAGATGCTTCCAGGAGTCTCTGGTCTAGCAGGCTTCTGGTGCTATATTGCTACACTGTGTTGCACCCACATCCTTTCCTTCTAGAAGACTCAGCTCCAGCTCCAGCTTGGCAAACCCATGTGGGATTTACCTCGGGAAGCTTCAGGTTTCTCCACAGATTGAAGATAAAGCAAGTGCTGCCAACCCCACTTGCTTTCTGGGGTAACTAATAATCCTGAAGGCAGAGGGCTAACTCCAGATGTGATTTCCGTTTTCACATCCAATTTTGCCCTTTTTGTGGAAACTTCTCTTGGGGCGTTCATGAAGTTTATTTTTCACAGGCCAGGTGTCATGAATAAAGCTCACAGTCTGGTGTCTTTGTGACGGTGTAGCTATGTTTTAAGGACTTGAAAGGGCAGCTCAGAGCACTTTGTGCAGTCATAAAGCCTGTTTTGTGGAAGATCTCCTTATCTCTTAAGGTTTTTACAACACATTAGGGAGCAGACTTTGGGACTTCACCTCCTGTGGGTCCACTTGGATGCACACGGTGCTGGTCACTCCTCTGAGGCTCTGGCTGAGCCGGGAAAGCAGGGTGGGGCAGGGTGAGGTGGGAAGACAGCCCAGTCAGCCAGTCACTTTCGCAGATGGCTTAGCACTCAGGGCTAGGATGGGTGGAGGCAGGAAGTGGGCTCGCTTGTGCAGAGAGGGTGAGCAGTACTGAGCCCCATGAGCTAATAATGGTATCACACAGTCACCAAGAGATCAGAGGAGGGGAGCGCTCTGTGACCCAGGATGTGTTGGGTGTGTCCACTCCAGCCCATGTGAGTTAGCGCTTGCTGCTGTACCTTGTCATTCTGTTAAACTGAGACTCAAGGGTTGAACCCTGCCTTCAGTATTCATTAGACACTGAGGATAGACACAGTTCCTCATGAAACACTTCGTCTCCTGAATGCTGAATGTTCTCCCCCGCCCCCCATTTGTAATAATGACTAGGAACTCATCACCCAAGAAGCTAAGAGCATCTACTCATATGAGCTACTCTCTACTGGCTTAATGATCATTTAGTCAAATGGAGGCCTAGTGTGGTGTTGTGGGATAAAGCACTGGCCCACAAGGTCGTGTTGAACCACAAGGTTGGCGGTTCAAACTCATCAGCCACTCCTGGGTCACTATGAGTCAGAACCCACTCGACGGTACATAATAACAACATTAGACAATGCCATATTCAGTGAAACACGGGATTTCATAGACAGGTACAAAGTGTTGATTCCCAAAGAATCAAAAAGTACTCATTCGACACCACATTTTAAAAATTAAAAGGAAATAAGTAGTTGTGGTTTTCCCTTTTCTTGACTGAATTTTACAGCTCTTATTTCAGGTTTGAGTTATTGTCCCCAAACCCCATTTTCACTTCTAGTTTAAATGGAAAAACACTTTAAAAATATTGTCTTATTTTATATACTTTATAGAGCATCTCCCCCCCCCCCCATGGGAACAGAAAGGAAAGTTACTTACTAAAGTTAGCATGTTTTAAATTGCTGAAGTGGGTAAATTTGAATCAAAATTGAAGAGATAAATAATCCTTGCAATATGCTGTTGTCTACACTCCTCATCTGAAAATAGGGACTGATGATATTCAGACTAAGGTTTTTCGGTTTTTCTTGTCTGGGAGCCTGAACTAAACTTTTCTTTAGGTTTTCTGAGGTCTCCGTCTCCCATCTTTGGTACACTTCTGATCATTAGATGAAAGCAGAGAAATCTTCAAGGTGTTCCACCAAATTGTTATTACGGCTCTGGCAGCGGGGAAGCTGAGCAATTAATCAGGGCACATTTGCATTAAATGATGTACAGCTGGTGAACGTGCCACCCTGACACCTCCCCCTGCCCCATCACCTTGCAGTGTAGGCCATCAGAGGGGAGGGGAGTAGCAATTAATGTGCTGGGGGCCCGGGGATGGCAGAAGGCTAGGTTGGAGGCAGTTTAATTAGGAAAGCTGTGCGTGACTGACTATGGAAAAGCTACCCAGCAGGAAGCAGGGGAGAATCTAGAGGCTGTGAGTGCAAAGGGGCGTGGGGGCCACACAGTTCCTAAGAGTGCCAAGCAGGGTGGATACCACCTCTAGATTTTTACGTGATCTTTATCCCAAATTACCCATTCCCCCCACCCCCACTCCATACATCTCTGGCCTGCTGCAAAACTCTTCATCCAGAAAGTTCCATTATTCAACATGGACTCTAATGACACATACGTTGGATGGGGAAGGTTGGAACTTCTGCTATGAGTCCTTGTGTATCTGCTTAAGTTATTAGTATGAAAGGACCTCAAAAAGTTGGGGGAAAATAGGATTAAAAGATAAGAATTTTTTTCTATGAACATTTTGAAGCCACTTGGATTTCTTAATGTTTCGGGTATGACATTATTTTGGTCCTATTTTTTATAGTAATGGATTTTTGTCGTCTCACAGTGCGCAGAGAGACATAAGCGAGTTTGAATCTCTAGGGCAGATCAGACCCTGATATGAATGAAGCAGGTCAGGTGTCCTATGTGACAAAATGTGTGAACTGGCTGGAAACTGGACAGTCGGCTGGTATTGTCACCACAATTGTCACCTGGAGTCTTCAAAGGGGGGTGGGAACTTCAATTTCTTTCTTTTTTATAAGTGAAATCTCTTCATGTTTAAAAAGTTGTTAATTAATTCAAGCACTGAAAATACCTGGTGTGGGAACACACAGCCATCTCTGTGTGGACTTCAGCTGAGGGTCAGCAGACTGAGCCTGCTGGGGACAAGCCCACAACTACAGGCCTGACCCCTCAGTGGCAGCGGATGGACCGGCCAGCCATGGCAGGTGGTTACATGCCCAAGGCCACCATCCAGTTAGTGGCATCATGGATTTGTGTGTTTATTGTGATGACTGTCTGGCAGAGTGTAGAAACATTTCTAATGCTACCAATCTTGGGTATTACAAAACTTTCTTGGCAAATGGAAAGCAAATGTCTTGAGAAGGTGTCACCTTCCCTCCTAGTTCAGTGAAAAGATAAGGTCTAGGATGAACTCCAAAATCATTGCCTGAGGCATATTCCCTAGGTACATGAAGAAGAGGGCTGGCATTCTTGGTCTGATGCCTATCTTTACAAAGCAAAGCAGTGGACCCTGCCTGCTGCACACTGAAGCTAGAGTTTCATTTAATTGCTTTCATTAGGGTCTGTTAGTTCATTAATGGATATTAAAAACAACTGCTTTAGATCTTGTCATCGTAAACACAAGCACAGGTTTTCATAATGACGACATCATACTGTCACTTGTCCGGGTGTGGTGCCCATAGGCTAAGCACTCGACTGCAAGGTCGGCGGTTCAAACTCACCAGCCACTCCGTGGAAACCCTACACAGGGTTGCTATGGGTTGGAACCGTATCGACAACACTCAACAACTGTGCCAGTGTCCTCTCCTGATGGAGCCATGGGTGCTGACTTCTCTGCAATGAAGTGGGCAGAGTACTGCCAACCAGAGAAGCTCATCTGAGTCTGGGTGTCCTGAGTTTATGGGAGGCTGGTAGGGTTTCCGAGGCTTTAAATCTTTGTGTGAGGATAAAGCCTCATCTTTCTCCTATGGAGCAGCTGGTTGTTGTTGTTAAGTACCGTGGAGTCGGTTCCGACTCATAGCGACCCTATGCAGGTATTTCTTAGGCTGTAAATCTTTAAGGGAGCAGAAAACCTCATTGTTCTCCCACAGAACAGCTGGTAGTTTGGAACTGCTGATCTTAAGGTTGGCAGCCCGATTCGTAACCACTATGCTACTAGAGCTTCCTGGTGGGCTCCAAATACTGACCTTGTGTTTATCCTATGGAATCACCATGCTTACCTGGTTCTCCTTTTATTGATAGACAATGTCAGAAGAATGCTTGTGCACCTTTCGTTAAATGATCCTGGAAAACATTAGCCAATCCATCATTTCATGCAGCTGTGTAGGGCTTCCAGTGAGAAAGTTCTCTAGAATTCTTTGTTTCTCCTGAAGAACTGGTATCTAAAAAAATAAATAATGTGAATTATGTGTTACAACCTGTTTCCATCTTTACTTTGTTACTAGGAAACTCAGACATAAAACATTATGGTGAGTCACTGTGTGGGGTTGGATACGCATGCTTTTCCTTCTATCATATTTTCAATTTTTAATTTCTATTTGGCCTCCTTGTTTTATCCGTATCTTCTGTACAGAACATGGACTCCTGGTGTGGTGGCACTGCAAGAACAGCACTGGACTCAGAACCACAAGGTCAGCTGTTCAAACATACTAGCTGCTTCTTGAAAATCCTATATAGGGCCACTGTGAGTTGGAACTGACTTGATGGCACATGACAACAACATACAGAACATGCTACCTATTCTTTTTAGAAGTTGGGAGAAAATACAAAATGTGTACAAGCAAATACTCCTGCGACAGACTCCTTCTTAGAGTGAATTTCATCTGTATTTGCAACTTTAAGCCAGTCCTGTGGTTTCAGGGCTGACGTCAGTGGGCTGAGATCAGAATGGAGTTTTCTAGACTTCTAAATTGGTTTGCTGTCGAGGAGGCTGTTTTTAACATGATTTAGAAATTCAGTCTCATTTGGTTTTACAGAGATTTGTTCTATTTAGTATCTAGTGCTAAAATAGTAAGGCAGTAAAAAAATGTATTCAAGGGAATAGAATATTTTAGTCACAACATTGCTCTTTTTGGGAAAAGAAGACTTTTATATTGTTATAATATTCTATACTGGCTAACAGAAGTAGTTTGTTATTGTTAAATGCCGTCAAGTCTGTTCCCACCCATAGCGACCCTGTATGGGGTTTCTGAGGAATGGCTGGTGAGCTTTAACTGCCGACCTCGCAGTCCAGACTGATTGTCCAGTCCAACACATTAGCCCACAGCGCCTTGAAGAGGTAACAACCTGAGGCTGGAATCTGAGAAGATGTCTGAGGCTCCCTGACATCTCGTCTCCTCAGGCTACAAAGGGCGTTGTTCAGGGATAGCTCGTTCACTGGTTGCTGTCATTTAAGGTGGGGGCTTCATTAGCACCACTAGTAAGGCTGGCCCAGTGGTGGGTCAGTGGTAGTTTTCGCACCTTACATGCTGGAGACCTGGGTTTGATTCCCAGTTGTGTGTTGCTAGGATAATGAAGAACTTTTAGTGGAACTTCTAGATGAAGGGTTAGAAAGGCCTGGTAACCGATTTCCAAAACTCAGCCAATGAGAACCCGAAGGATCACAAAGGTCCCGGTCATGAGGACTGGACAGAGTTTTGTTCTGATGAGTTGTGGGCGGACTTGATGGTGGCTGACAACAACAACAATAGCATTGTAGCAGTGCCAAGACTACTGGCCTGATAACTACTTTATCGACTCTCCAAGGAGACATGGGCATTCAGAACTTTCCTCTCTCCAGGTCAAACTGCAGCCCAGGATGCCCTTCCTGTTGGGGTTTTTGGTTGTAGCCTTTGTGGATCTGCACGTGCTCTCCCCACAGCAGCCTAGAGCTGAGTTTCAGATCAGCTCCTTCAGTCTTGTTGCCTGACTTCAGCAACTGCTCTTGGCAGGTTTGACATGTGATCTGTTTATGTTATTATTTTTAAGTGCTGCTTTTATTGCTATTAGTAAATCAAGTTTACTGAGACCATATTGGGTGCCAAAATTTTCTCTTTTTCAGATTATTAAATGGGACAGTTTGGGTTGTAACTGGAGGGTATAAATTTTAAAAGATTGTGCGTAATGGTGATGGTTATGTGCCGTGGAGTCGGTTCCGACTCATAATGACCCTGTACAGGATTTCCGAGAATGTAAATCTTTACGAGAGCAGAGAGCCTCATCTTTCTCCTGCCGAACACCTGGTAGTTTCAAACTGCTGACTTTGAGGCTGGCAGACCAATTTGTAACCACTACGCTACCAGAGCTCCTTGTGCCTAATAGCAGTGGTCATGTGAAAACGGAGACTTTTCATATGAGCTCTTAAATAAAACCAGAGGGTTTTTCTTCCTTTTTTTTTCTTTTACACTGTACTCATTTTTTATTCAGTGAACAAATAATTCAACATCAAGTGTATGCCAGGGGCAGTTTTATCAGAATTGATGCAATTAGTTGTTGTTGTTGTGTTGTGAAGTGCCATCGAGTCGGTTCCAACCCATAGTGACCCTGTACAGGGTTTCCAAGGGTGTAAATCTTTACGGGAGCAGAAAGCCTCATCTTTCTCCCGCGGAGCGGCTGCTAGTTTCGAACTGCTGACCTTAAGGTTCGCAGCCCGAGTCTTAACCACTACGCTACCAGATGCAATTAGTAAGAGAGAGTAATCTGGAACCTTTGGTGTCTGTATCAAACATGGGAGAAATAGCAATCTGTGTTAATTACAATAGTCTTAAAGGAACATGGTAACTATCCTACTGGTAGACGCGCAGGGAGAGCTGAGCATTGGCCAATCCCAGAGCTCTGCTCCACTGTGACTATTCATTACTCCTTTACTGTTCTTTCTTTGGTCCAGCCTCAGGTGGGGCACAGGACAGAATTATGTGGCACAGAGCGGGCACACTGAGAACTGCTCGTAACAATTCCCTGGTCTAGATGGTTTATTTAATGTTGGTTGGCTCAGGCCGGCTGACTGGCGTCGCGGGTGTCCCCCTCATCATAGAAACCAGGATGTTTCCACAACAGTCTAAGTTAGGGTCTGGGGAGGGGACGGCAGGGAATGTGAACCAGGCTGCACAAAGGCCAGGGCCGGCACCTGGTCAGTGGGCATTTTCATGTTTTGAAGCATCTGCCTTACAAAGTCTGTTCAGAGAACGCTCACCTGGTCTCTTACATCCTAACAATCCCACTTTCAAGAGAATTGTCAGCTGCTGTTACTTTTGTTTTGAAGAAGACTGAGAACTTGCAATGAAATATCTATATGTATGAAGGAGCTTCCAAAAAATAGAATGGGAAAAAAAATGGGATTTTTCCACAAACATTTTTAAAGTCAATGTGTATGTGTCCCCAGAAAGAAATACATTTCAAAGGGAAGTATTCTATTGTATGCCGCAATTCAAATTATGATGATGCCAACTGAAAATAACAATTATAATAATAAGTCAAACTGGTTTTGAGGTTAACGATTTGTAAATGCTGCAAGAGGGATCAGTTCTAAGAACAGCACTGTCACTGTTGAAATGCCATTGAGTCAGCTTTGAGGGCTGGCTGGTGGGTTCGAAACACTGATTTTGTGGTCAGCAGTCCAGTGCCTATCCTACAGCGGTATACCACGAATCCTCAATGCTGTCAGTTCTGACTCACAGTAATCCTCTATAGGGTTTCTGAGAGTGGATGGTGGGTTTGAATTGCTGACCTTGCAGTTAGCAGTCCAAATGCTTATCCTACAGAGCCACACCAACACCACCCAGACCTGTTATATTGTTAAATGCATCTAGGTTGGTTCCAACTCATAGCTACCCTAGCTAGGGTGTCTGAGGAGCATCTGGTGTATTCGAACTGCTGACCTTGTGGTTCACAGTCCAGTGCTGATCCTACAGCGCCACATCAGGAGTCCACCTAGATTTCTTGTTGTTGTTGTGAAGTGCCATCGAGTTGATTCTTACCCATAGCGACCCTGCACAGGGTTTCCGAGAAACAGCTGGTGAGCTTGAACCGCCGACGTTGCAGGTCAAACCTACTTTGCAGTCCAATGCATTAACCCACAGCACCACACCAGGATTGTTGTTGTTAAGTGCCATCGAGTTGATTCCAACCCATAGTGACCGTGCATAAGGTTTCCAAGGAGCAGCTGGTGAGCTTGAACCACCAACCTTGCAGTTCAAATGACTTTGCAGTCTGACGCATTAGCGCACAGCTCCACATACCAGGATTAGGACCCAAAAACACCAACATTTTTTGTAACATGTAAGATGTAAAAGACCCATTACACTGTGTGTTGTGTGTGATGCCTTTTCGGCCTCTGATGCCACAGAGAAGAGCTAACAATGTCCAAGATGTCTGTGTCGTGCCTTCTGGAACGGGAGCCTTGCCTGCTGTCTGTTTTTCTGTTCTTACTCTCATTTGGATGAAGCCATTGAGACATGGTCTGTCCTTTCGTGCGTGTGAATACATTACGTAATCATACCCTGCGTATATATGCATGCACATTTATAACCTTTCACATCTACTGAAATCCTCCTTTTGACATTTAACAACTCACTTGAAACTTGCCTCAGATTCGTGTAACTGTTAGCAGATTGGCCGTTAGTGTGCGGTGTCTTCATGTGCCTTCCTCGAGTAAGACCAGTTTGTTAGTGGAAGGGTTTGACTCTTGTGTTTTGAGAGTAATAATGACTGTGAGAAAGTACTCTGTGTTTCTTCTTCAATAACTGGTGTGGCAAGGAGCTCTGGTAGCGTAGTGGTTAAGAATCGGGCTGCAAACCTCAAGGTCAGCAATTTGAAACTACCACCTGCTCCATGGGAGAAAGATGAGGCTTTCTGCTCCCGTAAAGATTTATAGCCTTGGAAACCCTGTGCAGGGTCGCTATGGGTCGCAACCGACTCCACAGTACTTAACAATAACAACAACAACTGGTGTGGCACTGTAGGATAAGCACTGGACTGTTCAGTGAAAGGTTAGTCATTCAAACTTACCAGTGGATCCTTGGAGACCCTACACAGGGCCACTGTGAGTTGGAACCGTCTCAACAAAAGCTGCAACTGATTATCATCGATTCCCAGAAAAAAGGTGTCCAAAGTCTTTTGAATTCACAGACTCTTAGAACTGGAAGAGCCTCTGACAGCCGCTGGGCTCTTTTGCTTTTACAAGTTGAGGAAACTGAGCCTCAGCAGTAGAGGGTCACGTGTTCTGTCTTCTGTGTAGCTGCAGGAGCTCCTGGTACAACCAATGATGACTGTAATGACTGTAATCCTAACAAGCGTTTTGATACAGAAGCAAAATTGTATTAACATTGAAAGCATTCATACAGTTATTGAAAGCCTTCTGTCAACTTCTTCCACTTCTTAGTGTCTGAAGTTAATAACCTACCAATGAAAAGTTTCTAAAAAAATCTTCAAGCACATTAAATTTATTTCTGTCCTTTGGAGATTCTGACATGCCACTTCACAAACCAGCATCTTTTAAATGAACTAATTTTCCTCAAGTGAATTACTGTTGTGCTAAGTGCCATCGAGTTGGTTCTCACGTAGAGCTGCCCTGTATAGCGGTTCCAAGGAGCCACTGGTGGGTTTGAACCGCCAACCTGATCCTACAGCAGCACACCTAGCGTCCAAGTGAATTATAATTTATGCTTTTATTGGGATTATGCAAAACAGAGAATGGTTGTGCTGGAGAGTTTGCTTGTAAGTGCTCAGCACTAATTGTAAACATCGATTTTTTATTGTTTTTGTTTTTTGCAAATGTCTTTTCTCATGTTGGG
>NW_006408547.1:25276282-25277767 GCF_000296735.1 Chrysochloris asiatica | reverse complement strand
AGTGCCCAAGTTGCCCATCGCTGTCTACTCTGTGTATGGAGGGGGTGGGAATGATTCTTGCTGTAAAGATTTGTTCCCTCCTTGAGCCACTGCATCCATAGGTGTAGGTCAAGTTCATCAAATCGTATTAGATTACTCTTTTTTCCCCCTTCTTCTTTCTTCTTCTAGTTGAACTCTGATCCTCCAGTCTTTGAAGCCAGGTTGAGTGGGTAGTAAAGATAGAGTTTGAAATCCTTTTTCTTCTTCTTCTTTTAAGTTTCCAGGAGAGCAGGGTGACTTAGCCCTGAGTAGCAATAGGAGGAATACACACGCCCCTTGGTGTGCTTCTAGACTCCTGCTGGCTACCCAATCTATGCTTTCTCCTTGCATTACGCCTCATGCCTGTGAATCTCCAATGCCCGATGTCTTTAGAATCGAAGTGACTCCGGAGGCAAAGTAGGGCTTTGGGAGGGGACAGAATGTTAGAGGTTTAGAGGTATTTCTTCCACGGCTGTGGTGGTTTGAGTTAAAAAACTACCTTTTATTCATTCATTCATTTTTGTTCTCTCTCAATTCACAAATAAGCCGCTGCTTCAATTAACCATTTGTGCTATCTTGGAGCATCTAGCAGAGGTTGTCAGCATATGGGAGTTTTGATAAGGATCTCTAGACAGATCCTCGGGCCAATAAGGAATTCTTATGGTGTGGACATTTTCTGTCCGGCACAATGGTTGTCTTGGCATCTTCCCCGTCTTCTCCCTCGACTTATATATTCAGATACTTCACTGGGGCTTTAATGTGGAGGAAGGGGCTTGGGGAAGAGACGACAGTGGACTCTGGACCTTTTTGTTAATTGGCGAGTCTCTCAGCACTTCAAACAGGTGCTGTTGATAGTCTGATCTCAGTGAGAATTCAGATCCAGTCTCTTTAGAATTGCACCAATATTAATCTAACTAATTTCAAAATAAAAGGGACGAATGTAGGTTTAAGGAGCTCTGGTAGTGTAGTGGCTATGAGTTGGGCTGCGAACCTCAAGGTCAGCGGTTAGAAACTACCAGCTCTTCTGTGGGAGAAAGATGAGGCTCTCTGCTCCCATGAAGATTTACAGCCTCAGAACCCTGTGCAGGGTCACTATGAGTTGGAACCGAATCCGTGGCACATGACCACCACCACCAGTGTGGGTTTAGGAGTTCTGGAGTGGTGCTGTAAGATAAGCACTGGCCTGCTAAGCACAAGACTGTTGTCTCAAACCCACCAGCTGATCCTCGAAAATCCTATTCAGGGTCCCTATGAGTCAGAACCAACTCAATGGTGCACAATGGCAACTGTGTGGAGTCAAATGAAATGAAGTGTAAAATAAGACGAATTATAATCTTAAATTCCCAGACCGATGGGTTCCTCCTCTCGCCTTCTGATTTTTGAGTTTGATGTGAATATTACTTTGTATTTTACAGTTGCAGCCATTGAGTCGGAACCGACTCATAGTGACCCCATGCACAGCAGAAC
>NW_006408547.1:25238200-25257146 GCF_000296735.1 Chrysochloris asiatica | reverse complement strand
AAGTGACTGGCTTACAAGCTTTCAAGAGGGAACCTAGATCCAGAGGGCATGGAGGAAGGTAGAATCTCCACTGAGTAGTATCCAATCTGTCTAGGTGGGGCTAGATCTCTTGTGATACAATAATGAATAGTTGTTATCAGGACTGATTGTGTGGGTTGGAAATGTAAAGGTAGACATTTTGTAGCAAGGAGGGGAGTGCTTAACTTTGCAGTGTAGGAGGGGAGGTCCCTGGGACCATGAAGGGAGAAAAGCGGAGAGGGAGACCCTACCCAGAAAAGCATTGGTATCTGAGATGGAGGCAGAGATGATGACGTGGAGAGATGGAGCGGCTGGTGACTCTAGACCCAGAGAGGGAGAGGGGCTGTGTGCTGAAGACCGGGGTACAGGCTTGCAGGATATACACTTTGGTTAGTTGATGATGCATGGAGGGGATTGTAACCATGGCAATGAAATTATATACGATAAGATGAATGTAAAGCTAATGTTCTCCCATGTAAATGATCACATAATTCACTATAAAACATTGTTTGAAAAAACAACTCATTGTAGCTGGCACATTTAGGAGGAAAAGCACCTTTTCTTCCAAGAACTTCTTGAAGCTCCCTCATACATAAATACTCATGTGGTCAATCTGTCTGAGATTATGAGAGGCATTTTTTTTTTTTTCATTAAAAAAAAAAAGAAATTAGAAGTGAAAAAAATAAAGTAACAAAGACAAAGCTTATAAAACAAAGCAGAGACGAGGTAGGTGATCACTATTTATAGAATCTCACAGGCTGTTGGTTTTGCTGTAAAGCTAACGTGCAGACTTTTCTGAAAGAGAACTTATTCCCACATGGATGGGTATGAACTGCCTATTTGGTATTTAGAAGGAAGGAGCACTTAGGTCAGTGGTATGAAAGTTCCTTTCTGCTCACACTGAAAAATGTCAATGGCTCAGAAAATAGTACTTTTGTGTGGTAGAAATGACGAAACCAAGAAAGACCTCAACAGTTCCAATGTTGAATTCAGGACGGGAAGAGTTATTTGGGGTTAGAAACTAAAAGGGAACAGGAGGAAGTTAGTGGTTAGGGAAGACAGACTATTCGTTCTTTCAGAAGGTTTAAAAAAAAAAAAAATTAAAATCAAGTTGTTGAATTATAAAACACCTACTTTGAAATTATGAGACTATCCAAGTAGGATTTTCTGTTGTCATATTTGCTTTTATCTCTAAATTCTGTAGTTAAAGCTAAAAAACAAAATGTCAGTCTGGACCAAATACAAGATTTAGTAAGACCCAGAATATGGAGTAGCACCTTGAGTAGGGAGCTCTGCTCTCTCATTGTACCTCCGGGTGCTCCAAGCAGTATAGCTTCTTAGATTTATTAGGTTTCTAGAACTTTGAGTGTGCGTTGTGTGCTGGTCTGGAAGATGTGAAAATGAACCTGCTCCTCTTTTCCCTTTGGCTGTCTCTAAAGCAGATGCTTATGTTGGAAAAGCCCGGAGGTGGAGTGTTCTGAACTGTAACTCTCAGCAAGGCTTCGTGGCTTTCGCCTGGAACCCGGGTCACCTTCTGTTTCAGCGTGTAAGCCGCATGTGTGATTGTGGGCCGCATGCATTGAGTGGTAGGAGACTGAACCCAGCAGATAGAAAATGCAAAGGGAGCAGTGCTAAGGGGTTTTGAAAAAAGAAATCATCAACACCTCCCACTCTGAAAGCTTATCTGGGGGTATCCTCTGGTTGATGTAGTAGACCAAAGCCAAACCCACTTCCTTGAGCTGATTCTGAGTCTTACTGATCCTTTAAGACAGAGGGGAACTGCTCCATAGGGTTTCCAAGGCCGTAAGTCTTTATGGAAGCAGACTGCGGTATCTCTCCTGTGGAGTGGCTGGTACATTCAAACTGCCTACATTGTGGTTAGCAGTCAAGTGTTTAATTGTGGCACTGCTGGGTCTCCCGTGGTGCAATAGGAATCCTAATGTGGTACAGCACTCTGCGATCTGCACGGCATTAGCTGTGGTGCTTCATGGGACTGGGGTTGGTTGGCATTAAGTGCCAAAGAGTTGTTTCCGACTCAGAACGAACATATAGAGCTGTATAGGGTTTCTGAGGAGCGAGCTGCTGGGTTTGAACCACCAACTGTGTGGTTAGCGGTCCAGTGCTTATCCTACTGTCTCTGACTCATGGAGATCCGTGTGTGACAGAGATGAACTCTGCTCCACAGGGTTTCTCAGCGACCGATTTTTCAGAAGCAGATCACCAGACCTTTCTTCAGTGCACCTCTGAGTAAATGTGAACCTCCCACTTTCTGATCAGTAGCTGAGTCCTGTGAAATGCTCTGCTGGGTCTGGTTCGAGCATACTGCCTTCTCTGGGCCAGGTATCATTGCTCTGGCTTTAGGACACATGATTGGATTCTGACCTGGTTCCTTTCAGCCAGCACCTGCCAAGTTTGCCTGGTTGAGTCTATTTTGTGTCTTTGTTTTTACTTAAACTTTTACTGTAACTGCAGTAAGAATAGACCTTGTTGGAGTAGATTTTCATGGAAAGAGTTTTTCTGGGCCATGATAACCCTACTTAGGATTGCTATTTTATAGGATTTTTTCTGGGTAGTTTCATGTAATTCAGAGTTCATTACATCCCTGCATGTTTTCAGTTCAAGCGTCTATTATTTATGTGTTACCCGTGTTTCTGAACAAGAACTTATTTAGAGTGGTCTCACAGAGTGAAGGTACCACATTCTGCACCCAGAGATTTGAGACACTAAGAGGGCGAGGGGTAGAGAAGGTGAGACCCTTCAGGCCCACACTGCTGGTTGCGTCCAGTCAGCTGACAAAGCCTTCCTATCACACCAGATGACCCTTCCTTTGATTTCTTTCTTTACTTCCAGTTTCTGGCATGGGCTGGCAGTATACATTTAAATGCATCTGGGGCAATTCAGTTTTAAACATACTGTTTGCACCATTTTCATAACCTAAAAGTGCTTTGAAATTTGTAGTCTTCTGCTGTGAATGGTTATCTTCTTGGAACTGAGAGTTGGATGATGATGACCGACGTTAAGGTTTGGGGTCCTGTTAGTCTTGTGGATCTCATGGGGGCTTTGGAACCTCTTCACAATGGCTGCTGCCATTTTTCCTAAAGGCCTGAGGTAGGTCTGGGTGTAGACTGTGCAGTGGGGTTTATGATGGTCTCTCAGGGTTGACCTTTACAGAGTCAGACGATGACTGCCAACTGTTTTCTTTCCTTAATATCTTGCTTCAATCTCTCTGTCAACTAAAGTTATCTTCTGTTTCTTTGTGTTGTTTTAAATCAACACAGGGGCATGCCTGTGTTAGCATGTGAAAGGATTCTCTCAGAAGCTCACAGGAAAACTCTGGCTTGATGCTGAGCCCGTATGGTCCATGGCCATTTTCCGGCATTGAGTGCCTCGTGCCCATGGCGTGTTGTTCCAGTCTCCATAGGCAGTAGGGGCTTTTCATTGATGTGGTATCTTGGATGGACCCTGGTGGGTCTCCAGGAGTGGACAGGACACAACAGGGAGAGATTGTGGGTGTGCTGAGTGTAGGAGGTTGTGGGAGGGGTGGGGCTTACATCAAGGGACCTTGTCCCAGCCTCCATTGGCTTTGTGTGAAAGATCTTAGGGAGCCAGTCTGTGCCCAACACGCTCATCTTTCTACCTTTTCCATTCTCTCTGCGCAGGGGACAGAATGACTTCATTCCCTCTCTACTTGTGTGAGTTTGGGACTGGGCAGCTTCTGGAAGAGCAAGACACCGGGGGACTTGATGGATTTTCCCCTCGGCAAGTTAGAACCCTTTATCTGCTGTTAGCTTTTATGCAGAATCTGAACTCAAAGATAACTCCATGCACAATGGAACGAATTGCTGCCTGGCCCTGAGCCATTCCTGTGATCAGTTGCAGATTGCACCTTTGTGATCCATAGAGCTCCCCGCCCCTATTGATTATTGGGTTTATCAGGGAAGTGAACAGTGAACAATTCAGGGTCCAAACCAACTCAGGGTTCAGCAGTTCTCCAGTGAGGAAGGCCTCATGTCTGCCATACTGCAGGCATACTTCTCTCTGGTTTTCAGTCTCTCAGCCGTGTGGTCCCTTGGTCTCTGCCCTCCTAGGGCAGTTGTTACAAAACTCTTTTAGCCTATCTGTGACTGCCCAAAGGGCACATTCTTCAAATCAGTCTCCTGTCCGTAGGCACTCAGCTTTACTCAGTCCATGGGCCTAGACAATGCCCAAAGGTGCTCTGTGTCTCCATGCCACCGTCTCTGCAGCCGTTATTTTACTAGGTAGGGAGTGACCCATAGAGTTTTTATCATTAGTGGTGTTAATTGTTTAATTAAAATGGGGAGTCCTGTTGTGGCGCTCTGGGTTAATGCGCTGGACTACAAAGTCGTTTGAACTGCAAGGTCAGTGGTTCAAGCTCACCAGCCACTCCTTGGAAACCCATAGAGTTTTCATTGACTGATTTTTGTAAGTGGATCATCAGATCTTCCTCCTTCATCTAAAAGTTCTTCTGAAACCCATTCATCATCATAATAGCATTGAAGTCTCCACTGAAAGAGGGATGGTGGCTGGGAAGGAGGGACACTCACTGGCTGGGAATTTAACTCAGGCCTTTACAGAACCATGGCACCACCAGTGAGGACCCAGGACCCAACACTTACCCAAGGCCATAAGCTACTAGTATTGGAGCTGGTACTCACTCGCACCAGGTCAGTGGAGCTGCAAGTCTGCCATGCTGCCGGTTGGTCCTGACAGAAGGTTGCGTTGGGCAGTGTGTGGAAGCCCATTTTGACTCCTGGTTCTTGGGGAAGAGTAGGCACAGCTTCCTGACCATGGTGCAGTGGCCCTGTGCATGTTTGCTGCTGCTGCCTGCTGGCTGGCGTAGCTGTCTGAATTTGACTTTGCATGGATGTATCCTGACTTCTGCCTGCCAAGCTCGCATCACCTCGCTGCTCCAGTCTGACACCCAGGGTCTAAGAGTCTGATGGTCTTCTTGGTGTCTTCCTGGAATTTTGTCCTCAACAGTCAGTCACCTTGGATCCTTGACTGTTTCAGTTCCAGTGTTAGAGCTGGGACTCCCCACCACCCATGTCCCAGAGCGACAGGAACATTAAGGAATGAGGGCAGATTCCTCTCAGGCATCTGGAAATTGGTGAGCAATGCTACTCAACAGTTCTTAACTCATGAGGCTTCTCATGTTCTTGGCCAAGACCTTTATTTTTTGATTCTCACGTTGGAAGAAGACATCCAGGCATGAGGAATATAGTTGGCAATCTCTACACGCCGCCACCCCCCACACACTTCTTTCTCACTAAGTAGCTGTGTTTGCTTTGCAAATCCAGAGATCTGTTTGCCAGCATTTCAAAAGTAAACCCCACCCATGTGAAACCACACTGAAGTGCCTGCGCAGTACGGTCTGTGCTTCATCATTAGTTAGGGTGCAGCCAGGTTTAGACAGGGTGCTCTGACCCATGTTCTCAGGCATTTAGAAGAAATTTGTGATCTCAAATTTTCTTCTCTCCTAGGAGAAGGCTTGAACTGATAGCCCTCCAAACTCCCTGTCAGATCTTGAGGAAATAATATGCTATTTCACACTTGACACTTGCTCTCCTAGCTTCAGATCCAGGCTTTTTTTCCTTTCTGTCTTTTGTAGAAGATAGAATAATTTTCTCCTCTTCGGAACGGGTTTCTGTCATTTTGGAGGTTTCTATGGACTAATCGAGGCAGTGACTTGTGAATTAGGGCTAGAATGAAGTACATTGGGCTGACTTCTTGTAGAAGAGATATGTTACTGGAAGCCTCAGGGAAAAAGCCTTTATTTGGAAGGCTCGCAGACTCTATGGGACTCTGCTGCTCAGACAATTGAAAATCTTTAAAGTTTTCCACCCCACTCCCCGCCAAGTTTCAGATATTTATTATTCAGTGTATATCCCAACATAATACTGCACATTTAATGGTGACAGATATCCTGGCTTAGTGGGAAATTGTGCGGATGGCTCTGGAAGACCTTCATTCTGATCAGCTTTAAGGGAAAACATTCCATTTAGAAGTCAGGGCCTTCTTTCTTCAGTTTGCTGGAACCCACATTCACTGAGTAGAACTTGTATTGCTCATTGGGACCCAGTTTGTTCCATGGTTCTGGGTTATGCTTTCTGTACCAACTGACATCTGGATTAAATAACGCCAGACGCATGACATTCAGAGCTTGCTCCAGCTCTGATAAATGCAGAGAGAGGGATCAAGCTCGGGGGTTTCTTGGCCTGACTGAGGATCTGGTGGAACATGTTTGTGGAGGAGACCTTGGGTCCCAAAGGAGAAAACAAAGCTGGCAGGCCCAGAACCTAGGACTCTCTCAATCTTTAAAGGTTTAAAGATCACAATTTAAAAGAATAAGAGACAGAAGAAATGTAAACCGGTTTTCTCCTGCCTCTAAATATCCATAGGGTATGATGAACTGCTGGTGTGGATCAGCACTGTACTGCAAACCACAAAGTCTGCAGTTCAGACCCACCACCTGCTTCTTAGAAACACTATGCAGAATCACTATGAGTCAGAAGCTATTGGAAGGCACTTAACAACAACAACAAACACATGGTAATGGTTGGTTTATGTAAGTGGAGATTCCTTGATGGGACCATCAGTAGACCATCCCAGTGCTTGGGACACATTAACATCTGAAGCAAGTTTGTGGGGGTATGAGCATTTAAAATGTAGCTAGTGTCCTGTAGTTTGTATACAAATTTAGTGACTTCCTTTCATTCCCAATGTATCTACTGTGGACATTTGAGCAGTCTGTGATTTATGACTTTTTTTATCCAGCTTTCAGTTAGTTATTTAGTTCCTTTTATTTATCTGGATGCTCACCTGATGAACTGATAACCTTTTTAGGAAAGAGCAATGCTGTGTGCTGTCAGGTTTGATTTCAACAGTGATCCACTATGATAGGGTTTCCATCTGCTTCACGGAAACCGATGGCCTGGTCTTTACTCCACAGGGCAGCGCTTAATTCTTACGCCACCACGGCTCCTTAGAAAACGATCCCTATCCCCACTGCCTGCTAGGCTTTCAGCACACACTGGGGTGTGAACTGGCTCTTGGGTCCTCTTGGGAGTGCCTGATCATTCAGGACATTCTGCGATGTGGACTTCTCTGTAGCATATTAATAGTGTATGCTTTGAAGAATAAAGACTATTTTAAAAATAGTCCAGTTACAAAGAGGCTTGCTTTGGGGGCTTTGTTATTATTCATAGCGCAGCTTTCTCCATCGACCCCAGTGCTGGAGCCAAATCTGCTAGCTCCCTGGGGCCTCTCAGCCCACCCCCCAACTTGCCTCATCTCTCATGTTGAGAAATGAACTCCGGCTTTTGCGACATCGCGTGGAGGGGAACTAAGGCTGACATCTCGTTTGCCTGGCTGCCTTCTTTGTTTCCTCATCCGATGAGGCCTGTCATAAGCACTGTACAGTTTTGGTGTGAGCTGGGCTAGTGCCAACCTCGAACAGATGCTGGGGAAAGACTCAACAGGAAATTAGTGGTCTCTCTGTTACTGTTAACATACAACGTACGTGGGCTCCATGCGTTTGAAACATCTCAGCAGCTGAGTCTACTGGCCTCTTCGCTGCAAATCTGGTCTCTGAGCTGATGAGGAATTTAGCTGCTTTCTCCCTGTCAGATCTGTGGCTTAAAGTCAATTCTGTTTTCTGTAAGAGGTCCCCCACCACCACCACCACACACACACACATACACTTTTATTAAAAGTTCACTTGATTCTGTGAAACTTCATTTGAGCTTCTTCCAGTAATTACTGAGGGAGAAAAAGGGGAGCTTGTCAGTCTCTCCCGGCCTCAGAGGCAGATGCTGTTGGCATGCATTAATTTCCTTATGTCAAATAGCAGTATTTAAGGCAAGCCAATTCGTTTGAGGCGGCATTTTTTTCTTTCTTTCTTTCTTTCTTTTTTCAGTCTTCTCCTTTATTTGGAAAGAGGGTTGTGAAGCCCTGAGGCTGAGAGTGGGACCAAATTGTGCTCAGGCATCCATCAGGCCATTTGACTGCTCTTTGACCTCTGGGTACTCAGGTCTGGACTTGAGACAAAGCCGTTCCTGTGTGAAGAGATACCCCAAGGTTAAGCTGGTAACGTGAAGGGGAAGCTCCCAGCGGTTGTGTGGCCCCTTTGATTCAGTGAGAAAGAAGATATTGTCTGGCACTGGGAAATTGAGGAGGATGAAGGGATGGTGAGGGGAGGGGAGGAAGAACCCACATGCAGCCAGTTTCTTTTGAAAATGTACTATTAACTGGGTAGATGCTTCTCTGCTGCCTGGGAAAGAAAGAAAGATGCAGAGAGACCATCCACAATGAATTACATTGGGAAGCTGGTGGGTCTGTAGTGTGTGTCTGAGAGAACTTAGTGCCGTAGGTGAAGCTCTTCCTTCTACCTGGTTCTCTGCTCCCAGCTGGGAATGAGGGCTGAGAACTAAGGGAGATCTATCTGATTGAATGACTCACCCACAGAGTAGGGAATACCTGCGTTCCTTTCAAATTGGCATTGAGTTCATTCTGACTCCTGGCCACTCCATTGTGCCAGAGGAGAACTGCCCTCCCTGAGGCTTCAGTAGCCATGAGTCGGAATAGACTCGACAGCACATTCAGAAGTAGATTGGTAGGCCTTCCTTCAAGGCACCCCTGGATGGATTTGAACCTCTAACTTTCTGTAAGTAGCTGAGAGTTTAGCTGTTTCGTTCCCTCAGGGACTCCTCTCTCTGTTTAATTTTTAGAGATTTTGCTGTATCCACTCTTCCTGGTGGACCACCTAATTTTGGATCCTGCTCAAAACCTGGTGTTGTTGTTAAGTGCCATCGAGTTGATTTCAACTCATCAATCTTTGCAGGGGCAGAAAGCCTCATCTTTCTCTCGTGGAGTGGCTGCTGGGCTCGAAACGCCGACCTTGTGGTTCCCAGTCCCGTGTTCATCCTATTAGAGCTACCACTATAGAGCTTCTACTCTAAGAAATAATACCATATGATCTATTCTGCCTCATGCAACATCCACTCCTGAAGACTGATGGGAACAGGCGTATACTTGGACCGAAAATCAAGTCCTGTGTCATTGAGTCAGTTCTGACTCGTAGCGACCATACAGCACAGCCTAGAACTTCCCCATAGAGTTTCCAGGACTGTAAATCTTTATGGAAGTTGATTGCCACCACATGTTAATACCCGAGGCGCACTGGTGGATTTGAACCACTGACCTGGCAGTTAACAGCCCACTGCTTTATACACTGTGCCACCAGGGATTCTAGAAACTGCTAGTGGAACCCATTTCAGAAACTGCCACATCACTTGTTTGCACTTGCCCATTGATGATAATACTGTTAACAAATTTTTGTTGTTTTCAGTTAAAAATGGTATTTTTAATATGTTGCGAATTAGGTGTTCATTTGCAAGATTACAAAGTCCTCAGAGGATTAAGATCCTTCATATAAAAAGAGCATTAACAAAATAAGAAAAAGATAGATATTCTAATAGAAACATGGGCCAAAAAAAGGCATTTCAAGAGAAGAAAACAAAAATATCACAAACATGATATATTCATTCTCAATAGTATTTTAATCATTTCAAATTAAAGCAGTATATATCTATACCATTGTTCAGAGTAAACTGTAAAACTGTTACTGAGGCTAAGTGTTAGAGTATGTGGAGATTGTAAGTCTGGGTATAAGTTGGTCTAAACTTCTGGAGGGGTAGATGTGGTATGTATACATCAAAAGCCTTAAAGCAAGAATTTCTCCATGGAATTCCACCAACAGGAGCTTATTCTAAGGAAATAATTCCACACACAGGAATAGATATTTTGTTGTTGCTGATAATCGTGGAAGTTTTCAAACCCAGGTGGCTGTCAGTGTAGGAATATTTGAAGCAGTTACAGGAGTTCGTACACAGCGTGGTGCTTAGTTACTTATTTGTATTTATTTGGAAAATGGTCCATGGTGTGATGTTGAAGGAAGCTGTTGTTAGTGCCGTAGAATCCTCTCTGAATCATAGCAACACTGTAATGAAACACTGCCACGTCCTGACCACCTTCACTATCGTGATGTTTGTGGAAGTAGCTGATTATGAATCAGAATGTATACTTTTGTTTAAAGTATGTATGTATATCTATGAGGGGACTTCCAAAAGTTCCTGGGAAAATTCCATTATCTTTTCATTTCTTTTTCCATGAACTGTTTGAAGCCTCCTTGTATTCTATATGTATCATTAGAAAACAAGTCTAAAATATTATACCCTAGAATATTAATTATGGTTTTTTTTGGGGGGTGGGGGACATCTTTATTGTTTTCTAATTAAAAAAAATAACAACACTTTGTTAAGGGCTGTCGAGTTGGTTCCAGCTCATAGCGAGCCTGTATAGGGTTTCCGAGGAGCGGCTGGTGAGTTTGAACTGCTGACCTTGAGGTTCACACCGACCTTGCAGTCCAGTGCTTTATCCTATAACGCTACACCAAGACAGGGTATAATCCACATATCATAACTCACCCCTTTAAAATGCACAATTAAGTGGTTTTTCTCCCCCTAGAGGAGACCCTACTCTTTAGCATGGTCCCTCAGTACCCTAACCGCTGCTGTGACCTATAGGACAGAGGACAACAGCCCCATTGGGTTTCCAAGGCTGTGATCATAAAGAAGCAGACTGCCACATCTTCTGCAGAACAGCTGTTGGGTTTGAACCACCAACCTGTTGGTTAGAGGCCGAGCGCTTTAACCACTGTACCTCTACTGCGTCTCCTCCAAGCCATTGTTGTTACAAAGTAATGTTGAGTCGGTTCTGACCCAAAGCAACCCTGTATAGGGTTTCCGAGGAGCAGCTTGTGAGCTTGAATACATCTTGCAGTTCAAGCTGACCATGTAGTCTAGTGCATTATCCCACAGTCTCACTCCAGGACCCTAACCCTGTTGTTGTCATAAGTGGCATTGAGTCGGTTCTGACCCGTAGCAACCCTGTATAGGTTTCCAAGGAGCGGCCGGTGAGCTTGAACTGCCAACTTTGAGGTATAGACTGACTTTGTAGTCCAACGCATTAACCCACAGCGCCAGCCCAAGACTCCTAGGCAACCAGTAATCTGCTTTCCCCTTCACTTGGATTTGCCTTTTCTGAACAGTTCCCACATGGAATCATACAGTATGCAGCATTTTAATATGACTTCGTTCATTTAGCATTGTGTTTTCAAAGGTCATCCTTCGTGTATCATGTTAAATGTCATCACGTTGGGTCTGACCTAAAGCAACCCTGCTGGGTTTGAACCGTTGACCTTGTGGTTAGCAGTCCAGTGCTTATCCTACAGTGCCCCACCAGGAGTCCATTGTATCATGTATCGGTATTCAGTTGTTTTCTCTGGCTTGTAAAATGCCATTGTGTGTGTGTACTGCATACTGCATTTTGGAATCCTGGTGTGGCGCTGCGGGTTAATGCGCTGGACTGCAAAGTCAGTTTGAACTGTAAAGTCGGCAGTTCAAGCTCATCAGTCACTTCTCAAAAACCCTGTACAGGGTCGCTATGGGCCAGAACTAACTCAACAGCACTTCACAATAACAACATACTACATTTTATCCATTCTCGGTTGATGGATATTTGAGTTGTTCCCTTTGGACTAATGTGGTTAATGCTCTTATGAATTTTCACATGCAGATTTTGTGTGGACATACATTTTCATTTATCTGGGCTGTCTATGTATTCGGTGCTGGGATTGCTGGGTCATATGTTAGCGTCTATTGTTTAATATTTTGGGACTGCCAGACGGTTTTCCAAAGTGAATACACCTTTCCAATTCTCTCTCAGCTGTGCATGATGGTTACAGATTCCCACTTCTCACCCACATTTGTTATTATCTTTTTCATGATCGCAGTCTCTAACCAAAACCTATGGCTGTTGGGTCTATTTTGACTCAGAAGGACCTTGTACGATAGAGTAGACCTGCCCCTTAGGGTTTCCAAGCCTGTAAATCTTTGCTCCCGTGTGTTGCTCCCGTCTCAAACTGCCCACCTTTTGGGCAGTAGTTGAACCTTTTAGTCTCCTTGATACCTGGGCTCCTACAGCCATCCCACTGGGTCTGATTTTGTTTTCATAATGTTGTTATTGTTGATAAGTGTTATCAAGTCGGTTCCGACTCATAGCGACCCTGTATAGGGTTTCCGAGGAGTGGCTGGTGAGTTTGAACCACCAACCTTGCAGTTCAAACTGACCTTCTGATCCAGCACATTAACCCACAATGCCATACCAGAATTCCTTTTATAATGAAGGCCCCCTCAATAGATTTTCATTTCTAAAACAATCTCGGTTTGAGTTAAAATGAAAGGAGACATTCCTTTCTGTGCATGTTATTTTTAAAGCAAACCATCAAGATCATAAAGAAGTAGAGGAACACAGCGAAAGTCTAAAAACTTGCTCATAAATAATCTAGTTATGAGTCAGCCTATTTCATTGACATACATATGCTGAGTTTTGGGAGAAGGATTTGACATAGTTGATATGGAGACTGTACGGGCAGATAAATGCAGTATATGTGGAATCCCTCCAAGATAAATGGTTCAGCAGAACTGTACCCCATTTCCTGAGCTTTTAGGTTGATGCTTCCCCACGTTTGTGTGTTCGATCTGGGGTTCCCATACCCATAATTCCATCAGTGAGCTCTGGCCTTAGCCTTCAAGCAATGATTTCTTTACCCTGAGCCCTTCATGCATTTGCTGAACTGGGAATAATTGATCTTTTTCTCCTCTTGTGAGACGCACCATTGACCCTGATAATCTGGCTATTTGTGTTGCTCGTTGTCTTCTCTCTCCGGTTAAGAGGACTCCCTTCGGGGGAAAGAGACCATCACACACTGCCAATGAACGGTGTTACTAAGGGGTTAACATCTCATTTAAATATCATCAGCAAGCCAACAGGAAACCCTTGGAAGAGAATTCAGCATGCCGCCCTCTTTTATAAAGAATTATTTTAAAGATTTTGTTCATTTTTTATTTTAGGTATGTCAGACCATTAGAATTAGGTTAGTACAGAATTAAATATAATGTGTGTGATATTATATTTAATTAACATAGTCTATTCCAATTGATGGAGTCCTAGTGTGGCTCTGTGGGTTAATGTACCAGACTGCAAAGCTGTTTGAACTGCAAGGTCAGTTCAAGTTCACCAGCTGCTCCTTAGAAACTCTATACAGGGTCGTTATGGGTTGGAATCAACTCAACAACACTTAACAACAACAACATTCAGGTTGATGGTTCAAACCCACCAGCCACTCCTTGGAAAACCCTATACAGGGTGACTATGAATCTGAACAGACTCAATGGCACTTAACAACACAACATTCAAATAGATAAAGAGCCCTGGTGGCATTGTGGGTTAATCATTGGGCTGCTAACTAGAAGATCAGCAGTTCAAATCCAGCCACTCCCTAGCAGAACAATGAGGCTGTCTGCCCTGTAAAAAGTTGCTGTTTCTGAAACCCTATGAAGCAGTTCTGCTGCGTCCTGTATTGTGCCTATGAGTCGACTTGGTGGCAGTGGCTTCGTTTATAAATGGACTCTAAGAGAGAGTTAGTATAGAATTAAAGATTTGTATTTTTTTAACCCATCATCTTTTAAGAGTGGTTTTCTGGAATGGACCTGGGCACCAGTATTTTAAAAACCATCTTCAGGTAATTGTAATTTGTTGGCCTGAGGGTCCTGGTGATACAGCAGTTAAGTGCTCAGTGGCTAACGGAAGGTCTGTGGTTTGTACCCACTAGCTGCTCCATAGGAGACAGAAGCAGCAGTCTGCTCCCATAAACATTCTAGACTAAGAAACTATGGGGTACTTCTAATATGTCCTATAGGGTCACTGCCAACCAGAATCCACTGGATGCTACTGGCTTTGTCTTTGTTTTTGTTTTCATTAAGGGTAAATATAGTTCTACCTAGAAACTGTTGGACAAACAGTCAGAAGACTGTATAGATGGAGATAGTGAGTTCCGGAGCATGGTTCTTATTTTAGAACAGGGATGTTAGTAAAGGAAAACAATAGTCAAGGTTTGGTTTGTGGTTGGCCATGCGTTTCGCATTTCCTATAAAAAGTTGCCACTGGAAAAATTAAAAAACTCACGTGCTTTTAAATGCAGACTTTTTACGTGAGGCTTTGGGAAGCAATTTTGGTTTTTATACAACAACACCTGGTATGGTGCTGTCAGATAAGAATTGGACTACTAACTGAGAGGTCGGTGGTTCAAGCCCACCCGCCGCTCCTCAGGAACCCTGTACAAAGTTGCTCTAAGTCAGAACCGAGTCGGTGGCACCCAACAACAGCAACGTGGCTCCCAGAAGGCAGCAGATTTACAGTGTCTCCGGGCTGGTCTGGTGCCCCAGGCTTGCTCAGGGCCAGTCTTGCCCCAGTTTCTCTGCATCAGAAGGAAACAGAATCTCCCTCCTGTTTTCAAGTGTTTGGACTTGAGTCCTGGTGTGGTGCTGCGGGCTAATATGCTGGATTGCAAGGTCGGTTTGAACAGCAGAAACCCCCTATACAGGGTGGGTGTGAGTCGGAACCGACACAAGGGCTCTTAACAACCACACACCTCATGCACAGAACCAGCCCTCTTCAGGTGTGTCTAGTTTGTAAGGTAAAAAGTAGTGTTTATGTTTTTGAATTCAGGACGCTCTACTTTGGTAAAAACTACAGCCCCTTTTATTACTGTGTTGATTTTGACCATTCTCAGTGCTTTCCTCTATGTTTCCTCATCTCATTATAAAAGGAGGAGGTGGAATTCGATCATATTTCTGTTGGTGACGTTGTTAACCATCACCAGTGAACCCCTAAACCATCGTGACCCCATCCACCAAAAAATGAGACGCTGACACGTCCTCTGTCACCCTATAATTGGCTGTGATTGGACTGTTGATTTTCATTGAGTTTTAAAGTGGATTACCTGGCTTTTCTTTATAGTCTGTTAGTCTGCTGAAACCTGTCCCGCTGCATCACTGACAGACGAATGGTGGTTGCTCAGGAGATGCATTGCCAGGAATTGAACCAGGTCTTTTGTATGGAAGGCAAAGATTCTACCTCAGAACCACCACTGAGCATAGTTTTCTCCCCTCCTTCCAGTTGCAACCATCCACTGCCCTCTCTCTGCATTCTTTACGACTCAATCCCTCTAGTACCCCGACAGGCAAACTGTCGATTTTATTATTAAGTGCTGTGGTTCCTATTGAAATGCCAGTCATGCCCAGACTGCTGATGACTTTCTGTCTTCCTCTGGAGAGAATCTGAGGTCCTTAGAACGACCCTCAAAGACCTATGAAGTGTACACTTCTTACTCTTCTGACCTCATCTCCTGGTACTCACCTGTCTTTCCCTCTACCTACCCACACTGGCCACCTTGTTTCTTAAACATGTCGGGCAACCTGTGGCCACTGAGTCGTTGCTCTGACTTCCTGGAACACTCTTCCCACAAACAACCATGTGGTTCAAGTCCTCAGATGTTCAAATGTAAGGTTCTCCCTACTCACCCTGGAAGAAAACAACCCCTGGTTTACCCCTCCCCCTCCCAACACTCCATACTATCTGAAAGGCTACGCACTGATTTGCCTTTTCTCTCTCTCCCCAACTGGAATGGAAGCTCTGTGAGGTCAGGAACTTTGTCTCATTCTCCACTCTTCCCAGATACCGCAGTACATTCTAGGTGGTCAGTAAATGTTGACTGAATGCGTTCTTCTATCTGCTGCTGTTTCTGATGTTGTGAAAAGCCATGGGGGCAGATAATGCCAAAGGGGAATTGTTCTGTTAGATTTTTGGTTGCTGTTAAGTGTTGTTGGGTTGGTTTTGACCCATAGTGATCCTGTGTAGGGTTTCCAAGGAGCAGGAGCGGCTGGTGAGCTTGGACCACCGACCTTGGGTTGAAACTGACTTTTGCAGTCCAGCGCGTTAACCCTCAGCGTCACACCAGGACTCAGATTTTTGGTGGGGAGTGTTTTTCCAATAGTGCTTTTGCTAGAGGCTTTCCTAATATACATTTCAGACCCCAGTGAGGTAGGAGGAAACCTCAGTATTCGTCTCCTAGTAAGGGAGTAGGCGTTGTGCTGGGGACCTTCAAGGGCACAGGAACCCAGCTCCAAGTTCACTGCAGACATAGAGAGACAGCCACAGAGGGAGGAACCGGGTGGCCAGAGAGCATCCTGGGAGAGCTAAAGAATGTCTGTGTCAAGAAAAGAGGGTGGGACTCATGAAAAGACGTGTATCCAGGAATACGATGTTGGAATTATAGATGTCCTTTTCTGAAAGTCTAAATTTTTTATTTAATTGTATTTCCCCTGAGCAAAGTCTAGATGGGTATTTTGTTTCTTCTTGGATGGGCTTTGGGAGATCCACTTGTAAATTTGATGGGTACAGGGCTTGTGGTTTATGTCAGCTAATCTCTAGTTTAAATGTGCTTTCAAAGACTTCAAGTGCGGGGCCAGACACCTCACTGGGTCATGGGGATCTTGTGTGGGGCTGAGGGTGCATTTGGATCTTAGGGGGAGCTTAACCAAAAGAATTGGTGTGTTGCATGAGCCACTTTAAAACTGAATTACCAGAATTAACAAGTAAAAGCCAGATTTCTAAAAGATCATTAAGACTTGAGCCTTGCAGAACTACACTCTCTAGACCTCCCCTCTTATTCTTTGGTTATAGAGTGTTAAAGCTCTGAAAGGAAGTCATTAGAAAAGGGTTCTTGCTTTCAGGTCTCACATCCTGCCGTATTCCTGGGAAGGATTTTTGGTTCTCATGGGGATCTATGTCTTGGGCTCAGGAAAAATGAAACCCCATGTCCCTTTTAGGGACAGGATTATATGTTTCTACAGCTGCTAATTTGCTGATGCAGTGTGGGCCACCTGGGCCTGGGTCTTCTGGGCTTTGGTTCAGCGGAGTCCCTTTGCAGGGCATTGATGTGCTTCTTAGAGTAGCGCTTTGAGCAGGGCAGGTCCCTGGTAAAGGGCAGTTCGTGGTACGAAGTGCAGTCCGTCTATAATCCCGCAAACAGCCAGCAGCACGTTCAGCTGCTAACAAAACGGCTAGTCTGGTGAGGTACTTCTGCAGACTCAGTCCACTACCACACATACACACCGGGTCGCCATGAGTCTGAGTTGATTCAGTGACAATTGGCTTTGTAAGGTGAGAGAAGAAGAATCAACATGAGTGGGCTCAGGCTGTGGCCTGAGGTGTGCGTAGCAGCTGGCATTGCCGTGAGGTAAAGAGAGTTGTCCTTATCCTTCTGTAATGTTTTACGTCACATTGAGGCTGAGCCTGGTCCGGCTCTTCAAAGGGAGACCAGTTCCTGGTGCTCTAGACCAATGATCTGGAACCCCCTCAGAACTGGAAATGTTCCGTCGCTGTAAGGGAGCCCCAAGCCAAGGAGCAGCGGGTGTTTTGTGACCTTCCTCACCTTTGCAGCGTTTCATTCGGTTTTGAGAACTTTTTTCATGTACTGCGTGAAGCTTTAGTGAGCAGATGTCAGTTTTATGTGCGACACGTCATACGCCGCATTTCGTCTCATCTCAGGGATTGCAGTCCTGTGCCAAATCACTGATCCCTCTTCCTCCCTGGGTGCCAGCTTCCATCCCTCCTTCCTTCTTAACTCTTCTGAACTTTGTCCTTGGGGCAATGCCACCCTTCTGATCTCCAGTGGAATGGCTGGTTGTTCTAAGGGGAGTGAACCTCAGCAGTGTTCCACTGGGGTGAGTTCAGTTCCAGACCTAAAGGGTGACTGAGGGCTATAGTTTCGGGGTTCCACCTGTCTCTACCAGACCAGTAAACTTGGTCTCTCTCTCTCTCTTTTTTTTTTTTAAATGATTTTGAGTCTTAGTCCATATTTTCTCCCACTCTATCCTGGACCTTCTAATGTGATCACTTTCAAAGCCGTTGGCACTGAGAGCTGGGTGCCATCCACTTCTGCTCTTGCGTTGTGGAGACTGATATTCACGTGGTCCATTAGTCCCTTGGGTGAATTCTTTCCCTGTGAATTTCATTGTCATCACTTTCCTTTCCTTTCCAACAGGACGAGACCAGTAGTTGTACCTTAGATGGCCACTTACAAGATTTTAAAAAGATCTCTGTGGCTACTCATCAAAGTAGCCTGTAGAACATTGTCTTTGTGGACTGTGTTATGCCAGTGGACCATGGTGTTGTCTGACACTGTGTCCGGAGGCTTCAGTACCAGTGTCTCCTGCCCTCAAAATGTTTGGTTATAGCCAAGAAGTTTTTATGACTCAAGTTTTTATGTTTGTTTGTTTGTTTGTTTTTTAATGTTTTATTGTGAATTATGTGATAGTTTACATGGGAGAACATTAGTTTTATATTCATCCTATCGTATATCGTTTCATTGCTATGGTTACATTCCCCTCCATGCATCATCAACCAACCAAAGGGTATACCCTGCAAGCCTGACCCCTGGTCGTCAGCACACAGCCCTTCTCCCTCTCTGGGTCTAGAGTCCCCAGCTGCTCCATCTCTCCACGTCATCATCTCTGCCTCCTTCTCTGACATCACAGCTTCTCTGGGTAGGGTCCCGCTCTCCGCTCTTCTTCCTTGATGGTCCCAGGGACCTCTGCTCCTAGACTGCAAAGTTAATCACTCCCCTCCTTGCTACAAAACGTCTACCTTTACATTTCCAACCCTCACAATCACAACTGAGTTTTTAATGTACATTAATTTTCATCAATTTAAATACCATATTGGAAAGCAGCTTCCGACTCAGGTGGGAAATAAAAGGGTGTGCCGAAACCCAAACCCCGTACCATGGAGTCTGTTCTGACTCCTACCAACCCTTGAAGGCAGACTTGACCTGCTCCCCAGGGTTTCTGAGACTGTAAGTCTTTACAGCAGACTCTCATCTTTCTCCTGAGGAGAGGCTGGTGGGTATGAACTGCCAACCTTTTCTCCTGAGGAGAGGCTGGTG
>NW_006408547.1:25197706-25238025 GCF_000296735.1 Chrysochloris asiatica | reverse complement strand
GTATGAACTGCCAACCTTTTCTCCTGAGGAGAGGCTGGTAGGTATGAACTGCCAACTTCGCGGTTAGCAGCTGAACAGGCAACCCACCATGCCACTTGTTGTGGTTGTGGAGTGTTGCCAAGTTGGTTCCGACTCACAGTGACCTTGTATAGGATTTCTGAGGAGCGGCTGGTGAGTTTGAACTGTTGACCTGGAGCGTGACTGTTAAGCTTGTCACAAATGTACACAGTAAATCTTCATCATTGTCCCCATTTTACAGACCTGGAAGGAAGGAAGGTGGTGTGGGATGCTTGTATTTTAATTTTCTAGACAAGTGTAACTTGGCTCTGAGGAAAACGTTCTGAATTTATACATAATGAATGTTTGATTTGTTTCTTTTTGTTATAAATTTGATTTAAGACCCAGAGCTCTTTATTTTTGTTTCATGCAAAATGCTCAAATCTGAGTGCTTACCATAGGCAAGCTGCTAATGTCTCGTGGGGGCTCACATGCCTTTAAGTAGGCAAGGTTAGCCTCACCCACAGGGCAACGCTGTGATGATACCGCCATGGCCTCTGTTGCCCAGAGGTTCTAATGGGGACCTGGTTCCTGGTTAGTAGTATGGGGGTCGGGGTGGGACTGAAAACCAATATGGCGGTGATTTTAAAAAATGTATATATTGTTGTTGTTGTTGTTAAGTTCCAAATTGTAGTGATCCTGTATAGGGTTTTTAAGGAGTGGCTGGTGGGTTTGAACCACCGACCTTGCAGTTAGTAGTCCAGTGCTTACTCCAGTGCACCACATCAGGACTCCAGAGTTACCAACCTTCTAAGTTATTATTATTATTGTTATGCAGTATTGTTGAGTGTCTTCTAACTCATAGTGACCCTGTACAGGGCTTCTGAGGAGCAGTCGATTGGTTGGAACCACCAACTTTGTAGTTAGCAGTCAAATGCTTATCCTACAGAGCCACACTAGGACTTTACAAGTCTTAAACAGGACAAACAGATCAATTGAGTGAGGGAAATCGTAGATGCCTTGATGAATTTTTGAAGTTTTACCTCCAAGTGGTGGTGGTTATATGCCGTGGAGTTGTTACCAACTTATAGCGACCCTGTATAGGGTTTCCGAGGCTGTAAATCTTTATGGAAACAGAAAACCTCATCTTTCTCCTGCAGAACAGCTGGTAGTTTCCAACTGTTGACCTTGAGGTTTGCAGCCCAATTTGTAACCACTACACTACAAACCTCCAAGTAGTGGCCCTTTTATGGCTCAGAAAACAAAGGCAAGACTCCCACAATCAGGAGTGAGGCAGGAAGGCAGCAGCTGGGCATGGGAAGTGTATGGCAAGCAGGGAAGGACCATTGCAGATGGAGAAACTCATAGACAGTCTCTGAGGCTCTCGGGGTGACATCACAATGCAGGTGGCCACTCAGGGGCGTGCCCAGGAAAGTTCCCTCAGGCAGCTGGGGGAAGTGGCCCCGAACCCACTTGTAAATAGATTCTGCTTCTAACTCTGGCAGATTGGTTGTCAGAGATGCATGAGGCTCTTAGGGACAACTGACAAGGTAGTGGTGATTTGAGGTAATTTCCTGACACATTGGTAATTCCCAAGTGCCACACATTGTATAATCTTGATCCAGTGTTAATACCTCTGAAAGTTGGCATTGGATTACAGAGAATCTGCTGTCTCATAGATTTCAAACAAAATAAATGTTGTATGAATCACTATGAAATATTAATTTTCTCCAGAGCTATTATGAATCCCTCTTACTAGTACTTTATAGTTATTGCAGGCTAATTTCTCAGTGCTTGAGGTTTCATTATAAATATGAAAGAAACTTCAATTCTTTAAGAAAAATTAGTAAGCGCCATTTCTGCCCATTGCGTTCTGATGATCCACAGCCAAAGGTTCCACCGCACTTGGCTTCACTTTTCTTCTCACTGATAATTACGTCACTGACCTCATGGCGCAAGTGGCTGTGCGCTCTGCTACTGACTGAAAGGTCGGTGGTTTCAACTCACCGAGGTGCCACAGAGGAAAGACCTGGGGACCTGCTTCTGGGAGGTCACAGCATGTGTTGCGTACTCGGGCATGATTATGTAAACTTCTGGGAGGTCACACCGTGTGGTGGCGTACACAGGCATGATTATGTAAACTTCTGGAAGGTCACACCGTGTGGTGGCGTACACAGGCATGATTATGTAAACTTCTGGAAGGTCACACCTTGTGGTGGCCTACATGGGCATGATTATGTAAACTTCTGGGAGGTCACACCTTGTGGTGGCCTACATGGGCATGATTATGTAAACTTCTCAAACATTACAAAACATCTCGAGGGGAATGAGTTTCTGGATTTGGAGGCTCAGGATCCTAGTCTTAGGGAAAACCATGCGGTCACTTGGCTTACCATCGTCCACACAGACAGTGTTCTGTATGCTGTTTGGTGTGACTGACTAGTGACTGGGACATGAACAGCCACCTGAGGTGCACTCATTGGTCTCCCCCTGTGCAGAAGAAAGAAGAGTACTGAGAACTGAAGACACGAGGGAAACAGTGGACAGGTGTATGGGTGTGTGTCCATGTGTGTTTGTGCCTTTGTGTGTACACACATACATTGTATACACACGGACACATGGCTTTCTGGAATTGAAAGAGAAGAATACATAGGAGGACACATGTACTTCCTGATTCTAAAACATACTATAGAGTTATAGTAATCAAAACAGCCTGGTACTGGTATAACAGCAGACTCACAGACCAGTGGATAGAGTTGAGAATCCGCAAATAAACTCACACATCTGTGGTCAGTTGAATTTTGATAAGGGTGCTAAGTCTTTCTGATGGGGGAACAAAGAGTCTCTTCAATAAATGGTGCTGGGAAAACTGGATTTCCACATGCAGAAAAATGAAACTGGATCCATGTCTCACACCCTACCCCCAAACAAATTCACTCAGTTTACCCAAACAAAGGAGCTAACTGTGCCAAGCAAAACCATAAAAAAAAAAAAAGAAATATTGAAGTTTTAATGAAATAATATCCTTATATATTTCTCACATATAGGGTTGGTTTTTTTAAGTTTTTATTATGAATTGAGTTACAGTTATATGGGAGAACATTGGTTTTACACTCATCCAATTGTATTTCATTTCACTGCAATGATTACAATCCCCTCCATGCATCATTATTCAACAGGATTTGCTTCTATTCCCTCTAGATTTTAGTAGGGTGAGTGGGCAGAGGGGTGTATACAAAAACACTCAGGAATATATAATCATTTAAATAACAAAAGGCATATTCTACACACAGCCATTCTCTTTCTATGAGTCTAGAGTCCTCAGCTGCTCCTTCTCTCCATGTCTCCATCTCTGCCTGCATCTTTGGTGTCGCTGCTTCTCTGGATAATGTCCCGCATTCTTCTTGTGCTCTTCTCCCTTGATGGTCCTAGGGTCCTCTGTTTCTGGACTGTAAGATTAACTACTTCCCTGTTTTTGTTACAAAACTTCTACCTTTACAGTCGTGACAGTCGCAATTAGTCACGATAACAATTACTCACTATTGAATCCTAAAAATCTTATCCTCATCTCTTTTCACCAGACCCATCTAGACAATATGAAGACTATTCAGCGGGGACCTTACCTTTCCCTGCACACTTTTAAAATAAACTCCCTCTCAAAAACTTGTAAGTCAGCCACTTCGTGCAGACTTAGCTCTTAACAGTGGATTAAGTAACAAAAACACAAGTAGAAAAAGACACTTTTTCTAAATGGGACCTCATAAAAAATGAAAATTTTTGTTCATCAAAAGATTTTACCAAATAAGTGAAAAGACAAGCTAGTGACTAGGAAAATCTCTTCAGAAACCATATTTCCAACAAGAATCTAATAACCAAAATTTGTGTAAAACTTTGACAAGTTAACAACAACAATAACAAAGACTAATAATCTGGTCATTAAATGGACAAAGGACTTGAATAGACATTTCACCAAAGAGGGCATTCAGATAGCACCAGATGCATGCAAACATGCTCCATATTATTGGTGATCAGAGGGCTCCTGTGTGAGGACTAAGTGAGGTAACATGCTGGGCTCCAAGTAGAGAGCCCAGGAGCTCTGGTAGTGTAGTGGTTACGAATCGGGCTGCTAACCTCAAGGGCGGCAGTTCGATACTACCCGCCGTTCCGTGGGAGAAAGATGAGGCTTTCTGCTCCTGTAAAGATTTACAGCCTCGGAAACCTGTTACAGGATCGCTATGAGTTGGAACCGACTCTATGGTACTTAACAACAACAACACCGTACCCTTGGCTTCCGCCTCCCCATCTGTGAAATGAGGATCATGACAGTACCCATTTTGTGAGGCAGTTGTGAGGACTGGATGGTTTCCTCTGTGTGGGGACTTGGAGCAATGACAAGAACATAAACTCGGTGCTATCAAGGACTTTGTCTAAGTCCCCAGCACCTGGAACACCGAATAAATAGTTGTAGAATTGAGATCACATGAATTGTTTCATTCCTGAATCTTAGGGATGTTGAGAAAATTTAAATGCCTGTCTGGCCAGTCAGGAGCCCTGGTGTGGTGGCACGGTAGTTAAAGGTTATGGAAAGGTCAGTGGTTCAAACCCACCAGCCGCACCTCAGGAGAAAGATGTGGCTGTTTGCTTCTGTCAAGATTTGCAGCTCTACTTTGCCCTACAGGGTTCCTATGAGTTGAAATGCCTTTTCTGCTTATTTCCTGTAAGAGGAATCATAAAAAATGTGTGGTCTTTTGCATCTGATTTCTTTCACTTAACATATTGATTTTGGTGCTCGGCTAGGCTGTGTTGTAGCATTTATCAGTACTTTATTCCCTTTTATTGCCAAATAGTATTCCACTGTGGGAGTACATCACATTTTGTTTCTCTCTACCAGATGCTCAGTGAATTTCACTTGTTCGCAATTTTTCCTGGTGTGGCGCTGTGGTGTTAGCACTGGACTGTGAAGCGCAAGGTCGCCATTCAAACCCACCAGATGCTCCTTGGAAACTCTAGACAGGGTTGCTTTGAGCGGAACCAATTGGATGGCACTTAACCACAACCAGCTGATGCGAGTATGACTTGTTCCCAGTTTGGGGTTGCTATGAATAATGTGAACATTGGTTTACAAGTCATTGCAGAAACATGTGTTTTCATTTCTCTTGATATTTAGGAGAGTAATTGCTGGGTCATATGGTTGTTTTGTGTTTAACTTTTTAGAGAAATTGCTCAACTGCTTTCCAAAGTGGTTGCACCATTTTGTATGAGGGTTCCAATGTTTTGTTTACCCGCATTCTTGTTAGCCTGGTTACTGGCCATCTTTTTGTAGTGTAGCTCATGGGTGTGAAGTACTAACTCATACTTTTCATTTCCCTCATGGTTAGTGATGTTGAGCAATTAAAAAAAAAAAAAAATATATATATATATGCTTGTTGGCTTCTTTTGTGATATAGCTATTCAAATGTTTTGTGTATTTTTAATTGAGTTACTTACCTTACTGAGTTATAAGAGTTCTTTGTGTAGTATAGATGCAAGTCCCTTTTCAGATAGATGATATAGGAATACTTTTTCCCAGTCTGTAGCTTATTTATTTTTCTTTTTGTATTTTTAATGGTGTGTTTTAAAATGCAAACGTTTTTAATGATTTTAATTTGTATGAAGTTCAATTGTTTTTCTTTTAGTGATAATATTTTTGATACCATAGCTAAGAAATCTTAACTCTAGGTCCCCAAAAGTCATTCCTCTATATTTTCTAAGAGTTTTAGCCCTTACATTTATGTCTGCAGTGTATTTCAGGTACGTTTTGTGTACAACGTTGAGGTAAAGGTCTAAACTCATCTTCTGCATATAGAGGATGCGTGTCCAGTTATCCCAAGACTCATTTCCTTAGTGGTTTTTTTTTTGAAAATCAACCAAGTCTGGATTCAGTTTCATTCCATTGGTACTGTGTGTCATGTCATTCCTTGTGCGTGGACCGCACGGTTCTGATTTGTGGTCAATTTCAAAACCAGCAAGTATGAATTCTCCAAATTTCTTCTTCTTTTTTTTTTTTTAAATGTCACACACCCAAAATATATCTTGGCCATTCTGGATCATTTGCACTTCCGTGCTGGTGGCAGTTGGCACACTGGTTGGTTTCTGTCAGACCTTCCCGGTTTCGCAGCCTTGAGAGCCCTTTCTCCTCAGCTGGTTCCTGACATCACCACCCTCTAACCCTGCTGCCTTCCACCTGTGCCAACTCCAGACTCCAGCTTTGTCTTCTGGGCTCCCTCCACCCCCAACCTTACCCATCTGCTGTCGTTGCTCCTGAGTATTGTTCTTATTTTCCCTGGGCTCCCATAGTCCTTTGTGCTTCCTTTTCAGCCAGGCTCACTTTGTTGAATTGGGATGGGCTTTTTGCTTGTCTGTCTCTGCCTTTGCCCTGGTGCATCCTCGAAGGCAAAGTCTTGGTCTAGACACCTTTGTTCCACTGTGTCTGGTAAAGGGTTTTTCAGGGGGCAGTTACTGTTAGGACGAAGACCCCAATACCTCACATTTTGTCTCCCTGAGGCTGCTGCTGGTTCTTGTGCTCATGCCAACCCTTGCTACATCCCATTCTGCTGACAGGCCTGCAGTTTCTCTCACCACCCAGATCTGGGACCTTTTCCTTACAGGTGACCTCACCTCCCGGGACTCCTCTTTTAGGATTGTCCCTCTTGCCCCATCTTTCCCTGATTAACTGGATTCTGTGGAGCGGATCTCAGACTGCAGACTGCGTCACTGTGTGATACCTGGTGTAGTCTGAGTAGTTTTGACTTCAGCTCTGGTAGCGTAGTGGTTACTAATCTCACAGTCAGCAGTTCGAAACTACCAGCTGTTCCATGGAACAAAGATAAGGCTTTCTGCTCCTGTAAAGATTTACAGCCTCAGAAACCCTATACAGGGTCGCTATGAGTCGGAACCGACTCCACAGCACAGAACAACAACAGCATCTAACTGATATACTTACTGCATGCCTGAGTTTAAAGCGAAAGTCAGCTTTCTGGCGCTTTCATCATGAGGAACAACATAAAGGGATAGGTCCCATGCCACCCAAAATACTGTATCATGCCAACTTGCTAGCGTTCTGGTGTGATGCTGTCCGATAAGCATTAGACTTTTAATTTCAATGTCAGCGGTTCAAACCCACCAGCTATTCCTCATAAACCTTCTACAGGTTTGTTATGGGTCGGTACCAACTTGACGGCACCGATCATTAACAACAATATTATCAGTTATGAGGTGCTCCCTAATTTTATGGGACACAGCCTCAAAAACCCTATACAGGATCGCTATGAGTCAGACCTGACTCCACAGCACACAACCACCACCAGCACCAAGGAAAGTTCTGGTGGCCCTGCGGGTCAATGCGCTGGACTGCAAAGTCAGTGTGAACTGCAAGGTTGGTGGTTCAAGCTCGCCAGCTACTCCTCGGAAACCCTGTACAGGGTCACTATGAGTTGGAACTGACTTGACAGCACCTAACCGCAAAACAGCAACGAAGAAATGCTCATCTGTCTGTGAAATAGTTTTTTCTTACATTGATATCAAGATATATTCTGATCCAGAATGCAAACCTGTTGCTGCTAAGCCGATTCCTACTCCCAGTGCCCCTATGTGTTATAAATAGTCTATAGTCTTGGGGACCATCCGAGGGGTCCCCGTGGTACTACTGCCCGGGATTTTCTTGGCTAATAGAAATCTTTATGGCTGCAGATTGTTCAGCATTGCTGGGTGGGTTCAGACCACCAACCTTTAGGTTAGTAACCAATCATAAACTGTTTGTACCACACGGGAACCTAATTCTGATATCAGAGGCTCTAACTGTGAAGGAAGGAAGAGGTGCATCTCAGAGTTCATGAAATGTCGTCCTAGAATTCTTCTCTCTGGGAACGATTTCCTTTCCCTGACTTCCTCCTGTCCTCCCTTCCGCCATCTTTTCTCTCACACTCTCTTTGCTCTGCTCCTATTGTCCCCGTTCACATGAGTGTGCATTGTGAGACACAACGGATCACCGTCCCCTTCTTTCCATACTTGGTTAGGAATATACATTCTTCTTTCTTTCTGTTGCCTTCTAACAAAATGTCACATACTATTTTAGTTCTTGCCTGACTAATCTACATGTTTCCCATTCTAGACCTTAGCGTAAACAGGCATGAAAATGGATCCTAACCGACTTCAAGGTCACCATGAGCATGTGTGTACACACAGAAGTGTTTGCTGGGTTTCCTCAACTGCCCACATAGGCCCAGTGCAATGTCATGCATTTGCTATGGATTTAAGGAACTACCTTTTCTTAACCCCAGCTTTATGCCTGACCAGAACAACGGGGAAGTTTGTTTAATGATAAACCCACTGGCTTTCTGCCCCTTAATTAGAATTAGCAATTTATTTTTGAGTTTCCATCTGTGGTGCTTGAGGCATCTGCCAGGGTGATTCATGCGTGGGTGGGCTAGGCAGCAGGATCTGTGTGAAGGGGGTGATCAGCTCTGGCAGGGGGAGGTTCTCCCAGGGAGACAAGCACTGTGTTTGCTCAGTCTGGAGTTCCCACAGAATCATGGGAAACCGGATAAGTGTCTGGGCTGATGTTGTGAAACTGGGCACCGTTTTATTTCTAACATGTAAAGTGAGTGCTGTCCCCTCACCCTAAACAGTCACCTGCAAACATTATAACGCATTATAGCTGTTAAACTTGAAAGTATGCAATAGAATTTTGTTAATTGTGCTACTCGTGTGAAGCTTTCTGATTTTCCTAAACTGTCAGCTAAAATCAAGTTTCAGGAACACACTCCTTCATTTACTAATATATGCCTTTGGGATGAATGTTGGGACGATAATCTCTAAAGGTCTTTTTAAGTCAACTTACTGTTGAGTTTATTTTCACTCCAGTTAAGAAACTGCAATTCCATATCCCATAAGTGAAACACTGTGTTTAGTGTTTCTGTGGTACATTTAGAAATAAAATAGCATTCATGTGCTTGAGGCCAGTGCTTAGAGTCTTCAAGACCATGCAAACCTATGGCTCTAAGAGCTATGGGACCCACACAATGATTAATTCGCAATGCTGGCCTGCCTCCTACAAAGCATGGTGTGCTAATGATGTTCATTTTTTTTTTCCTTTATCCAGCCCCTTTTATGGAGAAGACTTTTACTGTGAAATTCCTCGGAGTTTTCGCCACCTGTCATTTTACATTTTTGATAGAGACGTTTTCCGGAGGGATTCCATCATAGGTAGGTATTTAAATGGATGTTTTGTTCTTCTTCCCCATCTTGGAATCTTATCAGGTCTGCTAGAAGTGGGATACAGTCTTGTCTAAGCATTCCCATCCAATCCCGCATTAGAACCAAATACATAGTGTGTTCGAAGACCTTTGGACATACATTTAGAGAACCAGATTGTGTGTATCCCTGTTGTGTTTAATTTTACTTATGTAGTCCTGGTAAGGAGCTCTGGTAGCGTAGTGGTTACGAATCGGGCTGTGAACCGGAAGGTCAGCAGTTCGAAACTACCAGCTGCTCCGTGGGAGAAAGACGAGGCGATCTGCTCCCGTAAAGATTTACAGCCTCGGAAACCCTATTCAGGGTCGCTATGGGTCGAAACCGACTCGACGGCACTTAACAACAACAACAACATGTAGTCCTGGTATAACAGTGGGTACCAGGACATGCAGGCTGAGCAGGTGTGGGAAGGTAAGTGTGTCTAGGTTTCACAGACAATGTTTCTACATGTATCTTTACATATACTGCAGATCTTTCCATGAAGATTGTTGTTGTTAAGTGCTGTCAAGTTGGTTCCAATGCATAGTGACCCTGCATAGTTTCCAAGGAGTGACTGGTGGGTTTGAACTGCCAACCTTTTGGTTAGCAGTCCAGTCCTTATTCTACAGTGTCACACTAGAACGTAAAGTATAAAAGGGGCAAACTTATGAAAACTGCTGAATCCGGACCTAATAGCTTGAGGGAATTAGTTTCTGGGCCTGAGGCCTCAGGACCATAGTCTTGGGGAACATCAAGGTCCACAAAGAACATGTCTGTATTGTACTTTCAGTAGCAACTGGGTTCTTCAAAGCTTGTGAGAGACAATCAAAGGTGCAGGGGTGGGTCTCTCCCCATCTGGAGCAAAGAAAAGTGAAGAATATCAAACATGCATGCACACAATTGGTCCTAGGGACTAATGGACCACACAAACCCCAGTGTCAACGACCTTGGGGCCAGAAGAACCAGATGGTTCCCAGCCACCACCGCTGATTTCTCTGAAAGGGATTGCAACAGGAGGTCCTGCATACAGTAGGAGAAAAATGTGGGAAAACCCTGAAAAACATAAAATAAGACCCAACTCACTGGCCATGTACAGACTGGTGGAGCTACTGAGACTGTGGCCTTTGGTCACTCATTCCTGAACTCATTCCTGGGACTCACCTAAACAATGAATAGTCTGTCTGGGGAGCAATGATATCAAAGAGGAGTGCCGTCCTTGCAATAATATGAGATCAAAGGAGCAACATTCAGAAGACAGAAAGCGAGAAAAGGCAGAGGACTAGAAGCGGGAATGCAGGGAGGACATGAGATGATTGATGTCCCATTGTAGAGGCTGCAATCAACGAAACCAAAAGTGTATCAACTGTTGAATGGAAAATGCATTCTCTCTGTCAACTTTCACCCAAGTCATAATAAAAATTTAACAACAAAAATATGTAGGGTGTCCTTGAGGTTGTATTGAGGGCAGATGTGCCGTCCTTTGGAAATGCTGGAGTTATTCCTTACTATAGAAATGGCCCGTTAGGTAAGAAGTGTACTTGTTAAGAAGTGTAGTTGTCAAGAAGTATAGTTATTAAGAAGAGGGTGTTTGGGATTAGGCTTATCTGCAAGTGCATCCAAGCCAAGCCACTTATTAGATCCTTGGCCTTAAGCAGGTCATTTACTTCCTGAGCTCTCAGTTTCCCTGTTGGGTTGCCCCTGGTTTTCCTGCCCCCAGCAGATAATTGTGGAGGGGCAGAGGGGCCTCCTTGCAGGGTCCTGGGACTGTTGACAGCTCACTTTAAGAGCTTGTCGCCATCAGACCTGTAGCCAAGAAGATTTCCGGTGACAGCGCGTATACCCTCGGTCCTGGCTGGAGATCTTTGTACCCCAAAGCACCCAGAGGACTCAACTGTGAGCTGGTCTCATTGATAAGGAGCTCGGGTAGTGTCGTGGGGTCATGAGTTGGGCGCTGACCACAAGGTCAGCAGTTTGAATCTGCCAGCTGTTCCATGAGAGAAAGGTGAATCTTTCTGCTCCTGTAAAGACTTACAGCCTTGGAAATCAAGGTCGTTACTCCGAAATCAAGGTTGTTGTGAGTCAGAATTGACTCCATTGTCACATGACCACCACTACCAAACATAGAAGAGATAGAAAGGGGCTAGAGGTTACCAGGCCTCCTGGGGTGGGGCTGTAGGATCAGCATGGACCATGAACCACATGATCGGCAGTTTAAACCCACCAGCTACTCCTTGGAAATCCTATGCAGACTCACTATGAGTCGGAACCTACTGGATGGCACTTAACAAACCAACACTAGGGAACTCTGTCTATCCCACCTGGAATATCCTCTTCAGGCCAAACCAGGGCTGGGCACTGTTCTAAGAGGAACAGTGTCCAGAACCACTGAAAGCAGAGTTACTGTTGGTTAACTGCTCCCACCTCACTGGAGCCTGGGTTCTCCCTATAGAGTCTCTTCAGCTCCTGGTGTTCATAATAATGTTACTGTGTGTTTATTACACTTGTCTTGTGATGTGCAGTGTGGAAGGTGCAGGTGAAATGATCACAATTCGGACATACGTGTCCTTACTCACTGCCATGTGCTGCGTACACGTGTAGGCAGGATGAGCCCAGTAGTGAGCCAAACAGACAAGATGCTTGCCCTCCTGAAGATGACCGCTTCCTCCCAGGTGACTGCTGAGAGAAGCGTATTTCAAAGGGTGTATCGAACTTGCCTTTCATTGCAAAGCTGAGGGTAACGCTGTGGGGACCACAGTGTAATCCCTGTTGTTCCAAGTCTTCTGCTCTTTGACGCGAGCGGGGAGGGGTGCTCTTTCAGCCACGTGAGCGTTGGAGAAGACTTCTGTGGAGTGTGAATCTGCGTGGCCTCCCATTCTCGGATAGTTTAGTCAGCGAGGTGCTCAGGTTCAGGCACCAGCTCTGTGGGCAGGCTCTTGTTTCCTTTCAGCGTCAGTGGGAACCATGTTGACCCCTTGGCGATCTCCATGTATGTTGGCATCTTCTGTGTGCAGGGACCCCGGATTCACAGAACACACCCCACTCTCAGCTCTTGTATCTCGGTCGTCCTCTGCTTACTTCTGTCTTCTTTTGTCTCTTCTAAGAGACACATCTGATTAAGGCCAGACCACCCCTTACTAAGGACCACTTTACAGGGAACGACACATCACCACCTAACTGACAAACTGCAGCCAGACCACTGAGAATCTTGGCCCGGCCAAGCAGGCACGTCCTGTGATGGGGCAGGGGGTACACAAGTCCAGCTCCAGGAGTGGAATTTGGTCACCCTGAGACTTCAGTAGGGGAGAGATTTAACAGTCAAGAGTCCTTACCCCTCTGCCTGCCTCCCCATGCCCTACTGTCCCCTGAATTACTGCCGATGAGTTAGTTACAGGTGGTTCTTGATAGGTGTCGTCCAGCTGGTTCTGACCCACAGCAGCTCCGTGTAGAACTGATCCAGAGTGGTTTCTTTGATGCAGTCTTTTGGGAGCAGATAGCCAGGTCTTTGTCCCTTGGAGGCATGGGGTGGGTTCAGACGGCCAGCTTTTTGTCTAGCAGCTGAACTCTTAGCTGTTCCATTAACAGAGCTCCTTAAGGTGATTAGTTATTGCCTCAGAAAGTCCCAAGTTTGATCATTTCTCTCCACTGTCTTGAGCGAGGCGTCAGTTGTAAACAGTGAATGAACTTGGTACAGTCCACCAACTTTGAGGTCAGGGCATATCATACAAACAAAGACAATGGCTGTGTAACGGCACAGTGCATATTGAGAAAAGCAGTTCTACAAATGAGATGAAGTGAAATTAAATTTAACAGGAGCTCACAAATCCTTTTAAGGAAAACATTTAAACCAAACAAAGTATGTAAGAAACAGGGCCTCTCGCTAACCTTGTGTAAATAAACCCAGAAACCTGTGATCTTTTCTTCTTTCCCACCAGGCATTCCTTCCCCTCCCTGCTCATCCTCCCACCCCCCATGACCATTGAAATGTTTAAAAATAAATTTGCCGCCCCCACCACTGAGCTTTTGTGAATTCAGAATGCCTGGTATAGCGAACAGCGAGCTCGAGCGTCTTGTCCCTTGGAATGGTCTCTATGGTAGTGATTGGAGCTTAACTTTATGGAGAAGCTGAAAATGAATAGAGCCAATAGGTACTGTAAATGTGCTCATTCTGAAGAGAGAGAATGAGTGCCTGAGTTTGTAAGTCAACCTTTTGGTGTTGCGGTTTCTTGAGGTTGATGGTGGGTACTTTGAACCATGAGTTGCAGCTTCACGGTGTTGGGGACCCTGGTGGCTGTGTTTTTGCCACTGGTCTGCGGTTAATGGTGGGTAGTTTGAACCGTGAGTTGCAGCTTCATGGTGTTGAATACCCCGGTGGCCAGTGGCTGTGTTTTTGCCTCTGGTCTGTTGATGGTGGGTACTTTGAACCAGGAGTTGCAGCTTCACCAGGGTGTTGGGGACCCTGGTGGCCTGTGGAACAGATTGTTGCATCTCCGCAGCTGTTGATCACCAGGTTTACACCTCCTCAATTCCCAGCGAAGATTTTAATCTGTCCTTGAGGAGCTACATCCAGCAAGTTGCCGAGGGCAATTCCTAGAATTTGTGAAAAGGAAAACTATCCCCTGATTTCAGAGCCTTGCTTCAGGACCCTTTTCACCTGTGAAATAGTTTTAAAATATAGTTATGGATGCTTTTTAGCTTTCTAGTTTGAATGATTTGTTGGAAAGCATGTGGGATCAGAGAAATAATCTGTTTCCTTTGAGGGGACGGGGAAGTCTGCTAACTTGTACTGAGGTATCCAGAACATCTTACGCCATGCAGAGCCAATTTCAGATCAAGGACTTTTCCCTCCAGTGTTTCCATTCTCTGAGCTCCTGGTTTTTAAGCAAATCTAGAGGATTCATGAGTCTACATCTGGCCAGGAAAAGCTAGTCCTATTCACAGTGATAATAAACCAGAAATGGAAGGGCCAAGTATGGTAACAATTAAGATGGTTTGGCTCTGAGTAGCACCATTATGTTGTCTGTTTTGTAGCATTGAACATCCCTGGGAGGTGAAAAGAAGTTTAGATGCTTATCAAAAACCCACTGAGTAGATTCCAACACACAGAGACCCAAAAGGACAAAGTAGTGATGCCCCAGAGGGTCCCCAGGCTGGACATCTTTACAGAAGCAGACTGCTACCTGTCTCTTCCTCAGAGAGCCTGCTGGGTTCTTCTAACCACCCACCTTTTGGCTATCTGTCCAACGTCCAACCCACTGTCTCCAAAGTGTGTGGCACTGTAGGATAAGAACTAGATTGCAAGGTTGGTTTGAACCATAAGATCAACAGTTCAAATTCACTAGTCGCTCCTCGGAAACCCTATACAGGGTCGCTATGAGTGGGAACTGACTCAAAGGCACTTCACAACAACAAATCTAAAGTGTACTTGAATCATCCAGACTTAATCTCCAACTGGCTTCTGCTTGTCTTGTTTCTACTTCCTTGCCAGCTGATCATTCCACAAGCATTCCAACCTACATTATTCTTCACCGCTCCACACAAGTCACTCTTGGTAAGGTCACCAATGTTGCCAAACCCAGGAATATTTCAGTCTGGATCTTAATCGACCTCCCAACAGCATCCACAGTTGACCTTCCCCCTCAGTTTTCCTGACAACCCACCCCTTGGTTTTACTCTTTGGCTGTGTCTTTACAGTCTTACTATCTTTCAACCTGTGCACCCAACCACCAACCCAACTTCTCCCTTGGTTGTCTCACAGGTATCTCCAGTTCACCATGCTCACGGTCAGACAGGGCCGTCCTCTTCAAAGGCTCGTCTCTGAATAACCTAGCTACCTCTCCTTTCCTCAATCTCTCACAGAGGACTCATCAAGACCTTACTCCTGTCACCTTACCACCTAAATACCTCTAGAACATTCCACTTCTCTCCCATCTCTCTTGCTGCTACTTTACTCGAAGCCTCCATCAGATCTTGCTTGATCTGAAGCTTATTGGAGATTCCAAAGTTCTTGCCTGACATCTGTTCATTCTCTCCTTCGATTCTGGATTTTTCTATGTGAGGGATGTCATTTTCTCTCCCTAACTGAAAATTCATGGATCATATCCAGTCATGCCTAGAAGAAAGCTCAAAAGGCTACCCAGACCTCCACATAAGGAGGGTACATCGAATAATCCATGATTTTAATTTCTTCAGTATTGATCATGAGGCTTTAAGCACAGTAGGTATTTAGTAGGGATCTGTGGAAGGAATGAATCATATTTAAAAGGCCTCTGTACATTGTGCTTATACAGTTTGACAAACTCCATGTGTTGTATAGATAGTCTTCTATCTCAAGAAACTCTTCTCCGGGTTTTAGTAGGGACTTTGTTCTTAGAGTCTGCATTTATTTTTTTTTAAAAAAGAAAAGAAATTGCTAAGTGTAACTGCGGTCACATTCCCTAAATTCGCCTGGAGAAGGAAGCCTGTACTCCCCTGTGTGGCATTCAAGATCTTTGACCCCAAACTAACTGTGAGCTTAACTTTCCAGTTTCCACTGTGGTCTTTGTATATATTCCTCACCAGAAGCATATTCCTCCCTGTACACACAGAGATACATGCAGAATTACCTATGTCTCCCTGCACAGGGTCCCTTCATCTGCCCTTCTATATGGTCTTCTTATGGTACACCCTTGCGTTGGCCCTGACAAGCCCTTTTCCTGTGTCCTGGTTTTATGAATTCTGTATAGCCCTTCACTGACTGCTTCTGATGCTATCTGTCTGTCCTGCAAACACCAAGACTCTCCTTAGCTAGTTGGGTGGACATTCCGCTACCCAGACCTCCAGCCATGCATGATTGCTCACAGACAAACAGGCATAGGTGTTAGTGGAGGAAAGGAAAGGAAAGCTGTGCCTCACACTCCTATTGCTTTCTGCCTGAAATCATTTCTGTAGAAAAGGAACTTCAACTAGGCGCCCCCTCCATTGTCCCCCGTGAGTCACTTGGAATCTCATTTTCATACCCTGCCGGTGCGTGTGATAGATGGCTTTACAAAATTTCGGTCTAAACATTTCATATTTTAATTAAACATTTAGATTTATGCTTTCTGGGGGATTTTTGGCATCAGCTGCCTACTTTGAAACGTGGAATCATTCTTAAACCTGAGTAATCCTCGTGTACTGGATGGTGGGGTGAAGACATGGTTTTCAACAGGAACTACCAGATCAGCTGTTTCTACAGCAGGATTTGGGGGTTGTAGAGGCCCTTCCTGAATCCTGACGGGCCTTCTGTCCACCTCGCTCAGCCGCTGTGATCATTGTTGTCATTACTGATGGCCTGAGAAAACTAAGTTCATACCCTGTTTGCTGTCTTTTATTTCTTATTGAGTGCTGGCAGAAGATGTGTGCCAGGGAGCCAGTTCTGACTCATAGTGACCCTGCATAGCTGTAAATCTTTACGGGAGCAGAAGGTCTCATTTTTCTCCCAGGGAACAGCTGGTGGTTTCGAACTGCTGACCTTGAGGCAAGCAACCTGACTTATAACCACTACCGTATGGGGAAATTGCTTTGTTGTTAAATGCTGTTGGATCAGTTCTGACTCATGGCAAACCTGTATGGGGTTTCTGAGGAGCGACTGGTGAGTTTGAACTGCTGACCTTGCAGTTCAAACCAACCTTATGGTCAAATGCTTATTCCCCAGTGCCACACTGGAACTCCTTACTCCCTGCCTCGGTCCTTTCCTTCTCCTCTCTTATCTTTCTTCACCTTGGTGCACCTGTGGCCTCTTACCTTTGGGTCACCTCACTTAGTGGTGTCCCTACGCCTTGGGGTCCACTGAGTGTTAGATGAAGAAGGACTCTGAGGTAATGCAGACATTAGGTCTATAGGAGGAACCTTCTAGAGCGGACTGTAGTTAGGTATGTGGATTCCTGCTTTCGTCTGGCCAGGGTGGCTTGATTGAAAAGCAATCGAATTATATTTTTGTATTAGGTAACTTGGACTGCAAACCACAAGGTCGGCAGTTCAAATCCATCAGCTGCTCCTCGCCAACCCTATAAGGGATTGCTATGAGTCCAAACTGACTCGACGGCACTTAACAACATTAGGTAACTTAAGTGAATTCATTAGTAGAATTCTGTTGCTTGCTAAAAATGTCTTTGATGGCTGTAGGTATCGATTGGTGTTTAATCTGAAGAAGTTCAATGTAACCTTGGCGATGATTCGACAGACTGCGCTTTTTGTTGTCCTTCCATGTCCCCTCTTGTCCACGTCAGAATTCACGTGGTAGGAAGGGAGGAGAGGTTTAAATATCAGGCATCTACGTCGCGCGTTTATGTTTTTATAAATTATATGCGTTATTTCCTCTGTGGAAGGTGTTGTCTCAGGCACGTGACAAATGTTGACTCTTTGATTTTCAGAACAACTCTGTGAGTTAGTTACTATAAAATATAAAAGAGAGAGAGAGAGAGAGAGTTTGACTCTTTGATTTTCAGAACAACTCTGTGAGTTAGTTACTATAAAATATAAAAAATATAAAAGCTATATTTCCACTTTTCCGATGGCCCCATTTGACATTTGGACCTAAGCAATCACTGGGTTCTAAGTCTGCATTGCTGTGGGTTTGTACTTAATTTTAAGATTTAGCTTTCTTGCTGTCATTTAGAAGCAGTGATTATTGGGTGTAGAGGCTAAGGGGAAAAGAAGGACCCAGGATGCCTCACGGGTTATGGGTCATGGGTGGGGGGTGAGGGTGAGTGGGATGACCACCTCCTGAGAAGTCCAGGTGATTCACAAACAGTGACCAATCTCCTCCCTCCTCTTTCTCTGTGGGAAGTGCGTGGAGCCCCTGGGTGGGTTAATGGCTAATGCACTTGGATGCTAACGGAAAGGTTGGAGGCTTGAGGTACCTCAGAAGAAAGGCCTGGCAACCTACTTCTGAAAAGTCAGCCACTGACGACCCGATGGAGCAGTTCTCCTCTGATATATACAGGGCTGCCGTGAGTCAGAGTTGGCTTGATTTATCATTTCCGATGGCTGCTGAAAACAGCATCACAAACCTAGTGGTTGAGAACAGATGTCCTCTGGTACAGTCCGAAGGTAAGAGACCCAGGGTGGTTTCTGGGGCTTCCAGGTGAGCGAGACTCAGTCTTCTTGCTGTTTCCCCAACACCTAGCTCTTATGGCTTAGTGCGTTAAGCACTGGGCTGCTAACCTCAAGTTCTAAGGTTCAAACCCACCAGCCTCTCTGTAGGAGAAAGCTGAGGCAGTCTGTTCTCATCTTCCAGCCTCTGAAACCTTCTGGAGCAGTTGAGTTCTGTATTATAGGGTCACTGTGAGTCTGGATCGACTTGAGGGCAGTGGGCTTGGTTTGGGGTTTTGAGCTGCATTCTTTGTGTTCCTTAGCTCTTGCCCTGTTCTGTTCCTCCAACTTCAAAGCCAGCAGTGAGGCAGCTAAAGAGCTCACTCTGCTTTCCGGGCATAATCCTTCTCCCCTGCTGTAGGAAGTCTCCCTCTGCCTTCCTCTTCTAAAGACCTCGTAGTTACATCTGGGCCCATAACACTAATCCAGAATGAGCTCCCATCTCAAGAAAGCCCCTTTACTCATAGAAGGCACCAGTCACCGGCTCCAGGAATTGGGGGCCAGGCTACCTGTGTGTGGGGGGTAATTATTCACAAAGAGGTGACTCTCCACGATGGATCATGGCAACTGCTACACTTTTAAGTAGAAATTACTGACGTTTGTTCAGGAACTACACAGCCTTGGATCACATAGGAACTGGGTTCATTTACATTGGAATTCATTTTAAGACAGAACCAGAGATATAGGGACTTCCAAAGGTCAATCCTTACATCTAAAGTGAACTTTGAGGAAGCACGTTTGGGTTTTGAGCTGTGAAGGCACTTCTGAGCCCTGGTTCTCAGCCGTACCTAATCTATCTTGGCTGAAGTGATGGTTCTGAAATGCTGATTTGATCATGGCACTTTCCTGCTGCTATTCTGCATGGGATCCCCCTTGCTCTCAGAATAAAGGTCAAACCCTTAGCTTAGCATTCAAAGCTTCCAGCACCAGCCCTTGTGAAAGTGTCCTCTTCTTCTCTCCCCACCCCCTCAGCCCAGATTGTGAGCTTCAGTCCTACTAAATCCTCTAGTCTCTCAAGGTGTCCTGAGGTGGCATTGTGGGCTAATGTGCTGGACGGCAAAGTTGGTTTGAACTGCAAGGTCGGTGGTTCAAGCTTACCAGCCACTCCTTGGAAAGCTATACGGTGTCACTATGGGTCAGAACAGATTAGACAGCACTTAACAAGAACATAGATATATTTATATGTAGAGAAAGAGTCCTGGTGTGGCACTGTGGGTTAATGTGCCAGACTGCAAAGCCATTTGAACTGCAAGGTTGGCGGTTCAAGCTCACCAGCTGCTCCTTGGAAACCCTATACAGGGTCATTGTGGATTGGAACTGACTCGATGGCACTTAGCAACAACACACAATACACACACACACACATATATATATATATAGAGAGAGAGACAGAGAGACAGAGAGAGAGAGACAGAGAGAGAGAAAGAGAGAGACAGAGAGAGAGAGAGTCAGTCAGTCAGTCAGTCCTGGTGTGGTGCTGGCTAATGCATCAGACTGCAAAGTTGTTTGAATTACAAGGTTGGCGGTTCAAGCTCACCAGCTGCTCCTCAGAAACCCTGTACAGGGTCATTGTGGATTGGAACTGACTCGACGGCACTTAGCAACAACACACCACACACACACATACACACACACACAGACACATATATATATAGACAGAGTCTTGGTGTAGTACTGTGGGCTAATGCGTCAGGCTGCAAAGTTGTTTGAACTACAAGGTCAGTGGTTCAAGCTCACCAATTTCTCCTTAGAAACCCTATACAGGGTCGCTATGGGTCGAAATCGACTCAATGGCACTTAACAACATATATATATATAGTAGCATAGTGATTATGAATTGGGCTATGAACCGCAAGGTCAGCAGTTTGAAACTACCAGCTGTTCCGCAGGAGAAAGATGAGGCATTCTGCTCTCATAAAGATTTACAGCCTCGGAAACCCTGTACAGGGTCGCTATGAGTCAGAAGTGCCATTGAGTCGGTTCCGACCCATAGCGACCCTGTATATGGTTTCTGAGAAGCAACTGGTGAGCCTGAACCACCGACCTTGCAGTTCAAACAGCTTTGCAGTCTGGCACATTTACCCACAGAGCCACACCAGGACTCCCATGTATATATGTAAAGCCATTTGGTCAGAGATTGTTATGTTCCTAAACAATTTCATGTCCACAGTGGACAAATCAAATTTGAAGGTGAAATGCAATTTGGACATAATAGTATTAATATTAGTTAACACAATTAGAGGCATTTGGTTACTTATGAGAGCATATGATCATTTTTTGAGTGGAAACCTTAAGAAAAATTTAATTTAAAAAAAAAAAAGAATTGTTTTGCATCTGATTTAATCAGAGAACCTGACCAAGTTAGTTAGTTCTAGGGTTAATTTCCCATCAAAATGATCAAACGACGTGTTTATTAATCATTCTGACCATGTATCTTCTATTTTTAAAGAAGGTTAGGGCCATGGTTTCCTGGGATATTTCAGTTACTTGGCCTCACAGTATATTGAGTTCTTCTGTTCTACCGCTTAGCTCGTTGCATAGTGTCTGGGGTCTTAAATGCTCCCAAGCAGCCACTCAACACACAACTGGTCTCCGTACCTGGAACCACAGAGAAAGGAGGGGAGTTGGGATTCGGGGGTGGATATGGAATGTGTGGCTAATTGGCTCCATGGAAAACGACCTCCTTTATCATGAGATCAAAAGAACTGGGTGGTACCCAGTTACCACTAAGCATCCATAGAAGCTGATCAAAAGGGGAGAGGTGAAGAACAGAATTTCCAATATTCTCGGGCTCAATACTTTCTACAGCCGTGGAGGTTGTATGAACTCCTGAAACAGTTGCTCTGAGATCAGATGTAGACCTTAAACCAAAAGTAACCTCCGAAGTCTTCCTAAAACCAAACAATGATTTAGCTTAACTAGTGAAAAAGACAGAGTCTGCCCTTGAGTACTGTGTTCTTTTAAGAATGATCTGAATAGGATCAAGTTCAAAACAGCAACTCTTTAGATAGGAACCTGGGTGGGGGGTGGGCAGTGAGTTTAGGTTCATGGGGGAGGAGAAACGACTCAGGCAGGGAGCAGCCTGGGAATGTGCAACTTGAAACCTGCCTTCAGTATCACTATATTGCACATGTAGACACTGTTGAATTGGTTTGGTGTGTGTTTTGTTGAATATAGTGTCAACAACAGCAACATAATAAATAAAATTTAAAGAAAAAAAAAAAAAGGTAACCAACACCACCACGGTTTCGTGATTCGTGGTGGCTTTGAAATTCGGATATGTCGGTGCACTGTCTGACTTACACGGTTTTTCCACTATCATTTTTATAGACATAAAATAAGTGGCTGGCTGGGTCCCCAGTAATAATTTAAAGTTATGACTAGTAATTATGTTGTTACCAAGAATGAGAAACCTCAGTACTAGGCTATAAATTTGTGTCAGAAAAGCAAGATTAGTGTTTCGGCTTCTTTGATGCACCGCTTTTTTCACCCTCTTTTTTCACAATTTCATCCACAGCTGATTTAATAGCGTCATATACCCTAAGGACATTTAGACTTATCTCTAGGTTTTCTTTGATGGGACAACACACGTCCTCCACAACATGGTCAAGTCAAGACACAAGAGAGACATCAGTCAGGGTTGTAGCAGGAAAGAGATGTGCATTTCAACAGGGTCATGAAGGAGAGTTTGATCAAGAGCCCATGGACAGGGTAGGTGCGGGACCTGCTGTAGCATCCGAGCTAGCAGGATGGAAGAGCCATGGCCGGTCAGGAGGATTGAGTTGTAACTGAAATCCAGTAGCTATAGGAGAGGTCCCCTGGCTGCCTACATGACCGAGGCAGTGAAGTAATTTGGCCAAGTGAGAGCTGCAAGAGTAAATACCCTGGCCTCACTTTATGCCTCTGAATCTACCATCAGTTTCTCCCAATGTACAAAATCAACTGAAAGCCAGAGGCAAGGGAGCTACAAGTGCAGAGCATACAGGTCAGTCTCAGGTGGCAAAGTAGACTTGGAAGAGCAACGGAACATACCCATCACACAAGGGCTCCAGATAGAAAGTGACCATTCCTTGGTTGCTGGTCATAGATTTAATGGGACCAGAGAATCTTAGAGTGAAAGAGAGCCTTCCATGAATCAAAGTTTTCCAGCTGATTAATCCTGGACATGTAAGGTGCATCGAAGTCCTGGTGTGGAGCTGTGGGTTAATGCGCCAGACTGCAAACCCATTTGAACTGCAAGGTCGGTGGTTCAAGCTCACCAACGGCTCTTCAGAAACCCTATACAGGGTCGCTATGGGTCAGAACCCAGGGCACTTAACAATACCAACAAGGTGCACCAGCGTAATAGTGGGCTCAGGAGCTGCTTACAAGAGTTCTAGGAAAGCAGAGGAAACAGTTCTTTATCTGTTGTAAGGTTGGCTGGACAGATTGAGAGACGTTTTCTATCCATTTGAAGAAACTGCCATCAACTCAGAGTGATCATTCTCATGCTGGCTAGAAGCTCTGGTTAGCACATATAGTTTTAGTGAATGAAAGTGGAGGAAATGAATGATTGTTTGTTAGATGCTATTTGGTAAGTAGAATTGTATTAAGTGGTCCCTGTGTCTCTAGTTTTTCTCTCAGAGACGTTAGCCCACCTCCTCCTGCTCTGTATAATCCCTGCAAACCACATTTCCCAGGCTCCCTTGCTACCTGGCTTCCTGCCCCATTGGGATGATGGCAGGCATTGCTGGGGGATGAAAGGGGAGGAGAGGAGACATGGGACCTGTTTTTTCTTCTACCTCGGTAGCGGTTGTGTCTCATCCAAATGAGAAGGTGCGACCAGAATGATTTAGAAATCTGTTTGATGTCACACAGCTTTAGATTGTAGTCATTTGGAAACTAGAAGTTATAGACATTCCATGGACTCTGATTCATCCGAAAAAAATTAAATCAAATTTATGGTTTGTAGATTGGGTATTGTCTCAGAATAGCATTTAGAAACACTAATATGCATATTAGATACAGTCATCGGTATCATTAAGTGCCGTTCCTTTGCTTCCAGCCCCTAGCAACCCTGTATAGGGTTTTCAAGGAGCGCCTGGTGAGCTTGAACCACTGACCTTGTATACAGTTCAAACGACTTTGCAGTCACAGCACCGACATCCTAGGGCTCCAATGCATTCATATATTACTGAAATTGGTTAGTCAATCTCTACAAGGAAAAAGTTGAAACTGTTCACAAAGGTTACCTCTGAGAAGGGAAACTAGGAGACAGAGAAGAGGATAAAACTTTTTCTTGGCTGGGTTTTATATCCTTTTGGAGGTTTTGAATTTTGACTATGTTTAATGCTTCTAAAAAGAAAGACCAGCAATAGTGTATAGGTTATAGATACATCCCGTTTCCAGTTTTAGCTAAAAAATATGAAGAAACAATACTATTGTAAGTTAAATATTTAACATTAGCATTCTGAGGGTGAGTTTATTTTCTAGCTGAACAGGTCATGGAGGCTGAGGTTTCTTTATTCCTTTTCACTGAAATCATGTTGCTCAATTCAATTTTGGGAAATTTGTTGTTGTTTTATGTGGTTCTATTTCCTGGGAGACTCAAAAGTTCTATTCCCATTGGGGTGGGGGTGGGGTCAAAGTTGTGCAAGAGCCAGGCAATAGCTGGCAAAGAAAAGAGAAGGAAGGGTAGTAATCTTGTCTTTGGTGTAGCTGCCTGGTGACGGGTGTGTGCCTGGAAAAGGATCAAAGGTTTTGGAACCAAGTAGTAAAGAAATCAGATGGGATGCCAATCCAAGAGCATGTTGTGGTGCAGTGGGGAGGGGGAGGAAGTGCAAGGCACACATCCGCCCAGCCCCAGTGCAGCCTGTGGACAAAGGCAGAGGAAGGAATTACAAGATTGAGTCTTGAAGGATGTCATTATACCCTGGTCGTTTTATGCTTTTTGGGAGGAAATCCTACGCAATGTGTAATTTGAGTCTCTCTGAATTTCTGGTGCGGCCCTGTGGGTTAATGTGCTGGACTGCAAGGTCGATCTGAACCACAAGGTCATCCGTTCAAGCTCACCATCCAATCCTCAGGAACCCTATACAGACGGGGTCGCTATGAGTTAGAACTTACTTGACGGCACTTAACAACAACAACAACAACTTACTATGGAAATTGAAAGTGGAAAATACCTTTATTTTCCCAACCTGTAGACCTCTCCACATGTTTTCTGCGTCTGTCTCTCTTCCTTTCTGTCGTCTTCCTTTCTTGCTTTCCTACCTGACAATTTTGATTGCTCTCAGTGGCTTTAATGTATTGTGCAGTAAGCTCTAGCTAGGCAGGTTCTTGTTCCAGATGGTTCTGTGTAGCAAGAGCAAAGTACTTGTTGACTAAGTCAATTAGGTTTAAGTAACTTACCAACACACCTCTAAGTGCCCAGTGTGTCGCATCTACTTTATAGATAGACAGAAGTTTGGTCAAGAAGAATTAACTGGCTTGAACTCATGAGCTTAATGTTTCAGATGCAGGTAGTCCATTGGTCACGCTTTGGCAAACATTTGTTTAATGACTCAACATATATGCTAGCTACGAACACAACAACTGGTCCCTGCTACATTGCTCTCACTCAACTGTGACAACTACCTTAGATGGTGCACAGCGGCAGTGCATCAGTTATACCAGACAGACTCTGTCTGTTCCTGTCACACCGATGCTGCCTGTCCTGAGTCCAAGTATGCCAGCTGACCACCAGTCAGAGCCATGTACAAAATGTGAAGATGTGAGGTGCTTGTCCTTTAAAATGAAATTCACATGTGTATAAATTGCTGAATAGAAAACAAATTTGCTCTGTAAACATTCCCCCAAACCGCATTAAGTAAATAAAATGAGTGTGCCTATGTTTATCTTACTGGGAGCAAAGTGACTCACAGCCATCGGTTTACCTGATGCATCTCTTTTGAATTATGCTTTTTTAAATCATTGACTGTGATAAAATAATCAAGTGACTTTTTCTGTCTTTAAAGCACATTGGGACTGGTGGATTCATTCGCTCTCTTCAAGTGCTTTCCCTTTGCCTTGTGTGTTTAGGGAAAGTGGCCATTCAGAAGGAAGACCTGCAGAAATACCACAACAGAGACACCTGGTTCCAACTGCAGCATGTGGACGCCGACTCAGAAGTGCAGGTGAGAGTCTCTGTACCTGCCCCAGCTCCAGAGCATTGGAAACCAAAGCCTGCTGGGACTCACCGGACGTCTTTGGGAATGGGATACAGTTTGTGGTTGAAGAAATAGTTACTGTTATTTTGGCCCTAACAGGGAATCTGTGTATTCTCTGGTTGTTGTTGTTGTTGTGCGCCGTGGAGTCGGTTCCCTGCACAGGGTTTCTGAGGCTGTAAATCTTTACGGGAGCAGAAAGCCTCATCTTTCTCCCGCGGAACAGCAGGTAGTTCTGAACTGCTGACCTTGCGGTTTGCAGCCTGATTCGTAACCACTACGCTACCAGAGTGAACTATAGGCATGTTGGTTTTGTCTGCTCCTTTAGTTATTGTCTTATTTTGTCATGCAAGATAGATGCAGCTTTAAAAAACATACGATAAGAAAGGTTAATAACATAATTGAAGGTCAAGAGGAAATACGGATTTTATATACTTAAAGTGATGGGTAGAGTTAGTACACAGAGCTTTGTACCCCCTAGATTTGCTAGAGGTGGGCTACATGTTTGTTTTATGGTTTCTTGGCATTCAATGCTAAGAAAGAGTTTAAGCTGTAAGAATTAGGCAGTTTATACAAAGAATGAGACTTTGTGGACACATCCCTTGGGACTCAATCTGGCTTGCTTAGACATTGTGCTAACTGGGACTCATTTCCTCTACATTGTCCAATGGAAGGAGATTCCTTCCATCCACCCCCAGCCCCACCCCAAGCTCATTCCTGCAGGACAAGTGATTTCTTCCCCTAATAAGAGAGACTGTAGTTTCCATGGGCTCTGAGGCCTCCAGATTCTGGGGAGTGGGCAGTTGAGACCCCTCCCATAAACAGCTGGCACAAAAACTCAGTTCTGGGCATCAGGAAGGCTGTGTGGTCCTTTGTTGCTGAGGTGGGTCACCATGCTGAGCGTCCCTCAGAACACTGTCCAGACAGCAGAGGACACATGTCATTTCTTTTCTTGCTGACCCTGGCTTGTATGTTTCCTTAGTAAAGCCTATTTCTTTTGTTTTTTAAGTTTTTATTGTGAATTGAGTGATGGTTTACATGAGAGAACTTCAGTTTTACACTCATCCTATTGTATTTCATTTCATTGCAATGATTACAATCCCATCTGTGCATCATCATTCAACAGTATTTACTTCTTTTCCCTCTGTTTTTTTGTTTGGGTGTATATGCAAACACTCAGGAATATATAATCATTCCAACAACCAGAGGGCATACCTGGCCGCCAGCACACAGCCCCTCTCCCTCCCTGAGTCTAGAGTCCCCAGCCGCTCCATCTCTCCACGTCACTGTCTGTGCCTCCATCTCTGGTGTCGCTGCTTCTCTGGATAGGGTCCCACACTCCGCTCCAACTCTTCTCCTAAAGCCTTTTCTTAACCCTCATCAATTTTGTATGTGTGTGTATGGAATTCATCCTGAGGCCTAGTCTAGATTAGGAGCAAGTACAAGAGACTCGCCCTGACCCCAAATTACAGAGGTGTTGATACTGCGCTGCGGAAGTGTTTTCTGCAGGTCCTTGTAAAGATGCCAGGGAGGTGGCCACAAGGCTGAGCGCAAACGAATCTGGACCAACTCTCAGTTCTTTTATTTACTAGGGAGTTGGCATGGGGGCAGTTGTACCCCCAAGCCTCAGTTTCCTCATCTGTAAATGGCGATTTTGTCAAGAGCAATTGGGGTAACCATTGTAGAGCCTGACGGTGGCCAACACATGATAGGTAGGTGGTGGTGGTGGTTGTGGTTGTGTGTTGTGTGCCGTGGAGTCAGTTCCAACTCATAGCGATCCTGCATTGGGTTTCCGAGGCTGTAAATCTTTACGGGAGCAGAAAGCTTCATCTTTCTCCCACAGAATAGTTGGTAGTTTCGAACTGCTGACCTTGAGGTTCGCTGCCTGACTCATAACCACTACGCTCCCAGAGCTCCTTAGATAGGTAGATATTACATACAACAGAATATTGATCAGTGTCGCTCTCATCATCACCAGTGAGTTTGAGGCCATTCTGTGGCTTTTGTGCCAATCCGTATTACCAAGGGTCTTTTGCCCTCATTGGCCACTAGTTCACCGAACACAATGCCTTCCGCGAATACAATGCCTTCCGCGAACACAACGCCTTCCGTTAGCCGTTTACCCCTTTTGGAATGCAATCAGATATACCAGTTTTCGGTTGTGGTCCACGCGGCTCTCACTGGTGAATTTTTGGAAGTAGATGGTCGGCTCTTTTTCCACTTTTGTCTTCATCTGGTAGCTCTGTAGTAACCTGTCCACCATAGGTATTTGAACTCCCAGTGGTATAACTTCTGCCATTACGTCAACACCCAAGCCACCACAGTATGAGAAACTGACGGGGTGACATACCATAAACAAAAATCCAAACCCCTGCGTTGAGTGGATTCTGCCTCAGAGTGGTCCCATAGGACAGAATAGAACTGCCCCTAATTGTTACAGAAGCAGACTGCCATGTCTTTCTCCTGCAGAGTGGCTGGTGGGTTCAAACCGCTGACCTTTCGGCTAGCAACCAAATGCTTAGCCAATGCATCAGCAGTCTCCTTACATAGTTGTTGTTGCAAGTAAGTACCATTGAGTCGGTTCCTTCCCACAGCAACCCAGTATAGGCTTTCCAAGGAGCAGCAGGTGAGCTTGAACCACACAGGAATAATAGTTAGCAAATTTGTGTATCATCCAACTTATATTTGACAATTAAATGTAGTACAGAAATACATTTTTTTCACCTAATTTTCCCCACTGATAACATCTTGCATAACTATTGTGCAACATCACACTCAGGAGACTGACGTGTATGTATCCAGCAGTCCTTAGATGTGACTTCTTGTTGTTGTTTAGTGCTGTCGAGTTGGTTCTGACCCATAGTGACCCTGTATAGGGTTTCCAAGGAGCAGCTGGTAAGCTTGAACTGCTGACTTTGCAGTTCAAACGGCTTTGCAGTCTGGCACATTAACCTGCAGCACCACACCAGGGGCTCCTCAGATGTCACTAGCTTGTTGTTGGTGTTGTTAAGTGTTCTCGAGTCGGTTCTGACCCATAGTGACCTTGTATAAGGTTTTTTGAGGAGCAGCTGGTGAGCTTGAACTGCTGACCTTCCAGTTCAAACGGCTTTGCAGTCTGGCGCATTAACCCACAACGCCACATCAGGACTCCGTCACTAGCTTAGCTTTACGTAAATATTTGTGTATGAGTGCGCATACTGAGCCTATGTGTAGCCTTTTGGGACTTGTGCCACAATCAAGATCCAGAACCATTCCATCACCACAAGACTTAAAGTTATGAATGGCATGTTGCAATCTTAAGGCTGGATCTGGGTTGTTTTTATCACTGCTGCATTAAGGTGCCAGTAGACCACTCTCTGAGCCTGCTTTCTCTCCTCTGTGAAACGGAGATGCCAACCCCAGCTATGCTAGTTTCCTAGGAATTTGGAAATTACAAATATGTAATTTATAAAGGCAAATGTGAACCACATTGACAATAAACAGAAAAAAGGAAAGAACCAGTGTTTGTGGACACTTTGCTAAGTTCCCTGCACTAAGCTAAGTGCCTTGTTGATGTGGCTGAATTCTCCACCCTGCCCTCTCATGGAGTGACCATTTACAAAGAGGGAATGGGACCCTCCACCAGTTTCAAACCGACCTTTAAGATTGTCATTAGAACTCGACTCTGGAACTGTCGTTTCCTCGTGAAATGTCACATTTACAATTTTCTAGAAGGGCATCGGCAAGCATATGGTCTCTTCAATCCGTCTGCCGTATCACGCACTGTGAAAAGGCACGAAGTATCGTAAATCCAGGGCCAATGTGAGATCATGAAATCACAGAAATGGGGTGGGGAGAGACCATCTAAAAAGTTTCTTCCTTCCTTCTGCAATTGGTATTTTTTAAAGGTCTTTGGTAAATCACTTTATTTAAAAAAAAAAAAAAAAAGTCTTATCTCTTCCTTCTTTGACTCTTGGTGGTAACATGAAAATAAAATGATGGGAGTAAGCTAGGGCCGGGCCACCTTCCACAGGCAGACACATCATTGAGTGTGAGGCCCACTGTTGCAAAGACAATCACAACGGCCCCCAGATATAAAGGAACATAAAGAAAAGGAAACCTGAACATTCTTGGAGGATTCCTTTCCTTTTTTGGGCATGAATTGTTTGGATTGAATGAGCAGAGGCCACATTCAATCCATTTATATATTCACTTGAAAAATGTTTATTGAGCACCCATTGTGTGCCGGGCACTGTCTCACCAAATGTTCTGCCCAGTGACCTCGTGGGGTCAGTAGGTTTCTTCCTTGTCCCCTCCAAGGAAGCCCAGCAGACTGCTGAGCCTTATATGTGTGCTTTATTTTAGTCAACTTGCCGCAATTCAGGTGTAACATATATTCAGAAAAGAGAGGTCAATGAAAACAGCACACCTCGACAAAGAACAGCCTGTGGGATCACGACCTCAAAGAGTTAGGTGACTGGAACAGAAATTCTAGCCTCCCCTTGGAATAACAGGGGATTTCTTCTTTTGTCTATCAGAGGAACCTCCTGTAGCTGGTCATATCTCAAGGATGATCTACCTTTTAAACCTTTTTGTTGTTGTTCTTGTATTTAAAGTGCCATCGAGTTGCTTCTGACTTGTTGTTGTTGTTAGGTGCCGTGGAGTTGGTTCCGACCCATAGCGACCCTGCACAGGGTTTCCGAGGCTGTAAATCTTTATGGGAGCAGAAAGCCACATCTTTCTCCCGTGGAACAGCTGGTAGTTTCGAACTGCTGACCCTGAGGTTAGCAGCCTGATTTGTAACCACTACACTATCAGAGCTCCTTATCCAACTTATAGGGACCCTGTATAGGGTTTCCGAGGAGTGACTGGTGAGTTTGCACCGCCAATCTGTGGTTCAAACTGGCTTTGCAGTCCAGTGTATTAGCCCACAGTGTGAGAAAGAACTCTTGTGGTCCATTCTTCAGGAATTCATGAGATTACAAGACCTGGTAGACAGATTGTTGATGTACGCAGGCAATTCTGGGACTAGAAAATTTAAATAAAAACACAGCCATTAAGACCTTGGGCAAGCCATTTTGGCTTCTCTGCGGGGAGGGAAAATGGGATGTACCATAGAATTGTATATGGGGAACTGGAACTGGAGGGAGGGGGCTTTTGGGAGGACAAGAATAAAAACTGTTTGTGGAGTGCCATGTGGCGCCTCTGCCTGTGTCTATGGGGCTGGGTGCCTGATTTTGCAAAATCGAATAAAGAAAACCTCACTCTCGCTAAAATAAGTACAGATTCGATTACTTGAGCGTTTGTCAGTATAGACAACGTTTCTCACAAATTTGAGGGCTCGTCCAGGATTTTCTACCCGCTTGGAGCGGCAGCCCTGGTGGAAAAGGAGACATGTCCCACCTTGGTTTTGGCAGCAGTGCCATACCTGGACCAAAACCCTGGTAGAATGGGGAATGAGTGTATAAGGCCAGGCTTCCTAGATGAGGTGGCTTTCTTTTTATCCATTGCTATTCACTTTTCTAAGGAGCTCTGGTAGCGTAGTGGTTACAAATCGGGCTGTGAACCTCATCGCTATGAGTTGAAACCGGCACATGAAAACAACAACAACATTCACTTTTCTGCTTTCTCTCTCTCTCTTCTTCAAATTTCCCCTTTTCTTGTCTGATTTCTCTTCTTATCTACATACATTTTAGTACTAAGATCAGAAAAGACACCTGGGTTCTACACTTGCCTCTGTCTGAATCTATTTTCTGTGACTCACCTTCGTACTTGTAATCTGGCATTTGGAGTCCTGGTGTTGTGCTGTAGGGTAAATACTGGACATGGAGCCTTGGTGCGGCACTGTGGGTTAATTCGCTGGACTGCAAAGTCGGTTTGAACTACAAGGTTGGCGGTTCAAGCTTACCAGTTGCCTCTTGGAAATCCTATACAGGCTTGTCATGAGTCAGAACTGCCTCGACGGCACTTAACAACAAGGTTGAACCACAAAGTTGGTGGTTCAAACTCACCATATGCTCCTTGGAAACCCTACATGGGTTTCCTAGATGAGTTGGAACCCACTCAATGGGACTTAACAACAACAATAATATGACATTTTGTTGCTTATAAAACACCTTTCTCTTGATCCTCAGAGCCAGCCTGTGAGATGAAAAGGAATATTACTGATCCGGATGCTGATGCCCTGAGAAGGGGTGGCTCAGAGTCCTTCCCACCCACTCTTCTCTCACTGCACACGCCCTCAGCATGGGGAAAGTACTTCTAGGACATGCCTTCCCCCACAAAAATGTTTCTGAACCTCCCGTTCCTGTTAAGACTTCTTATAGTTTTGTTCAGGAGTCACTGAATCTCTACCTTCTCTTGATAACATTCTCCTTAAATTTGGTCTGATAAAGCTCTCAGATCAGCATTATTATTAGTGTTTTGACTGTCCTTTACCGTCACCGCAGGGGGTGTCGTCAGATTCTTTCTGGGGACCACTATCAATTCCAGAACTTGTCTGAATCACCATACATTGTCACCCAGCCAAATAGTAAATGTGTGCAGTTAAGCTAGCCCATCCACAGAGGGCTGAGTTCTAGCTGGGTTCCAGGAGATCTGAATCACCTGGTGTTTATGACAGGTGCTGCAGGTTCATGCACTGGACCACAAGAGTGGTGGTTCAAGCTCACCAGCCGCGCCTCAGAAACCCTATACAGGGTCACTGTGAGTGGGAACCAAGTCAACGGCAGTTAACAACAATCACAACATAGAAACGGGGGCTTCTCTTGGGATCAAAACAAGCCTAGGGTTTCCAGCATCTTTGGGGCATGGGGTTTTCACAGCTGAGCAAGTTTCAGGCACAGACAGGCTTATGGGGTGAGTGGAAGTTGAAAAGCCAGCTGTAAAAGAGGCTGCACTGTAGAAAATCTGTACTTCCTCCCTACCCAGGAAATGAAGTGGTGTGAGACCCTTTGATCTGGTGCTGTTGTTAGCACCACCGTATGGGCTGTCCTTCGATGCCATTCCTTTTGTAAGCTATAAGCTGACACCACCTTTTGAGGGGTCCAGTGTGAACTGACAGAAGACAAGATGTAAATTTCTATACTACAGGTTTCTGTCGAGTCAGCTTTCTGGAGGAAATAAAGGTCTTTCAGTGATAGTGTATGTTTTTCATTTTCTTTTGTTTGTGTCCCATCACATCCGTCTCCCAAGTCACAGACACTGGACCCAACACGAGTGATCTGACTCTGTATGGCAGCTTGGTGACAAAGTGTTTACTCTAAGAGAGGAAACAGGGACACTACCCAGGGCTGGTCATGTTGAGGTGCAAGGCCCTCTTCATGGGAAAAACAGGAAACAGGAAAGCAAGCGTTCTACCATCTGACAGCCTTTGCCAATTTGCTAACAGTTGTAACTCCGGGGGGAGGCTGTTATTAATCTCACCAGAGACACTTTCCCTGAGGTTTTAGCAGTCCAGTCTCAGTGAATCGGGGGATACAGGTATGTCAGTTGGGTGGTGGCAATGGTGCAACTTAAAACTGTATGCCATGTAAGACTTGGCACACCTGTGCCTCTAAGAACATAGGTGAATAATGCCAAAGTGTCAGGAAAATAGTGTTTAAAGGAAACAAGTCTGTGAGGACAAATTTTTATTCAATTTGTTGACCTTGTATTTGATTTAAAAGGGCAAGTTATCGAATCGCTATAAACTTCCATGTCTGAGTCTTTAATATATTTCATAAGATTGTGGGAAAATTACCTGCAACAATTTGTAAAGTTCTGAATTCATGGTCAATGACAGTGAGATACATCAAACAAGAAAAACAGCTCTGTCTCCATCCTTATCATCACTGGTAAGCACAACTTCCCACCCAAGTCATTTTGTTTTCTCCACCACAGAGGTCACGTGGCCACAAAACCTGCCTTCCTTTGTGTACTTCATCACCTATTGGGTTCTCCAGCTAGTGAGTGGTTGAGCTAGGATGGACTGCTCAGGACAGTGAAAGTGGAGGTATTAAACCAGAGGAGCTCTTGCAGCTAGGAAGACGTGGTGCGGTTACCTAGATTTACATACTGGTAAAATGTACTGATTAGAAATTATGTGGTTAAATGCTACACTCTAGAGCCGCCCCCTCACTTAACTGTCTAGCACTCATCTATCAATGTGTTATACTGTGGGGGCTTGTGCGTTGCTGGGATGCCAGAAGCTAGGCCACTGGTATTTTAAATACCAACAGGGTCACCCAGGGTGGACAGGTTTCAGTGGAGCTTCCAGACTAAGAGAGACAAAGGAGAAGTAGAGGCAGACGACTTCTGATTCGTTAGTCTCTGAAAACCTTAGGAAGAGCAGTGGAACATTGTCAGATACTGTACAGTGCTGGAAGATGAGCCCTTCAGGTTAGAAGGCGCTCAAAATACAACTGGGGAAGAGCTGTGTCCTCAAATTAGAGTTGACCATGATGACGAGAATGGAGTAAAGCTTTCAGACCTTCATTTACTGATAGGGTACAACTCAAAATGAGGAGGAACAGCTGAAAATATCTATTAATAACCAGAACATGGAATGTATGAAGTATGAATCTAGGAAATTTAGAAGTTGCCAAAAATAACACGGAACCCGTAAAGGCATTAGTAAGCTGAAATGGATTGATATTGGCCATTTTGAATCAGATGATTATATGGTTTACTATGCCAGGAACGACAAATTGAAGAGGAATGATGTCACATTCATTGTCAAAAAGAACATTTCAAGATCTAAATGTACAGAAGTACAATACTGTCCTGTGATAGGATAATATCCATGCACCTACAAGGAAGACCTGTTAATACTACTGTTGTTCAAATGTGTGCAGCAACCACTAAATAATAAAATTGATGAATTCTACCAACTTCTTCAAGTTGAAATTGATCAAATATGTACTCAGGATGTATTGATAATTACTTGTGATTGGAATGCAAAGGTTGGAAACAAAGAGAAAGGGTCAGCAGAGTTGGAAAATTTGGCCTTGGTGATAGAAATGATGCTGGAGATCGCATGATAGAGTTTTGTAAGACCAATGGCTTACTCATTACAAATACCTTTTTAGAAGGTGACTGGTGCTGTAGGATCGGCACTGGACTGCAGACCACAAGGTCAGTGGTTCAGAAGTTCAAATCACCAGCTGTTCCTCAGAAACCCTATACAGGGTCACTGAGTTGGAACCAACTCAGCAACACTTAACACCAACAATATACACATGTACCTCACCAGATGGCATACACAGGAATCAAATTAACTGCATCTATGGGAAGAGATGGTGGAAAAGCTCCATATCTTTAGCCAAAACAAGGCCAGAGGCCAGCTGTCGAACAGATCGTCAATTGCTCATAAGCAAGTTCAGGCTGAAGTTCAAGAAAATTAAAATAAGTTCAGGAGAGTCACAAAATATGATGTTGAATATATATATCCCACCTGAATTTAGAGATCATCTCCAGAACAGATTTATTTGATGTGTTAGTCACTCATGACCAAAGACCAGAAGAGTTGTGAGGTGACATCAAGAATATCATACAGAAAGAAATGAAAAGATCCTTTAAAAGACAAGAAAGAAACAAAAAGACCAAAAGTCATGTCAAAAGAGACTCTGAAATTTGCTCTCTAGGATAGAGATGCTAAGGCAAATGGAAGAAATGAGGAAGTACAAGAGCTGAACAGAAGGTTTCAAAGGGTAGCTTGAGAAGACAGATTAAACTATTATAATGAAATGTGTAAAGACGTAGAGTTAGAAAACTGAAAGAAAGGAGCATGTTCAGCATTTCTCAAGCTGAAAGAACCGAAGAAAAAACCCAAGCCTCGACTTGAAATATTGAAGGATTCTGTGAGCAAAAGGAGACCTGGTGTAATGCTGTAGGATAAGCCCTGGACTGCTAAACCCAAGGTTGTCAGTTCAAACCCACCAGCCCCTCCTTGGAACCCTATGCCAACTCGATGACACTTAACAACAACCTGGGCAAAGTATTGCCTGATTCTGAAAGCATCAAAAGAAGATGGAAGGAATACACAGAGCTATTGTACCAAAAAGAAGTGGTTGATGTTCAACCACATCAAGAGGTAGCACATGATCAAGAACTGAAGGAAGAAGTCTAAGCTGCACTGAAGACACAGGCAAAGAACAAGCCTCCAGGAAATCTTTCAACAAACTGATGCGGTACCAAAGGCACTTAGTCATTTATGCCAAGTAACAAGGAGCTCTGGTAGCGTAGTGGTTACGAATCGGGCTGTGAACCTTAAGGTCAGCAGTTCGAAACTACCAGCCGCTCCACGGGAGAAAGATGAGGCTTTCTACTCCCGTAAAGATTTACACCCTCGGAAACCCTGTACAGGGTCGCTATGGGTCGGAACCGACTTGATGGCACTTAACAACAACAACAATTTGGAAAACAGCTACCTGGCCAACCTATTGGAATAGATCCATATTTGTGCCCATTCCAAAGAGAGGCGACCCAATGGAATGCAGAAATCATTGAACAATATCACATACAGATAAAATTTTGCTGAAGATAATTTAAAAAACAATACATCGACAGAAATTGCCAGAATTCAAGCCGGATTCTGAAGAGGATGTGAAACAAGGGACATCCTTGCTGAAGTCAGATGGATGGATCTTGATTGAAAGCAGAGAATATCAGAAAGAAGTTTCCTTGTGCTTTATTGATTATGGAAAGGCTTCTGACTCTGTGGATCATGAGAAGCTATGGAAAACGTTGTGGAGTATCCCAGAACACTTAATTGTGCTCATGAGAAACCTGTACATAAACCAAGAGGCAATTGTTCAGACAGAACAAGGGGACACTGAATGGTTTTAAATCAGAAAACGTATGCACAAGGTTGTATTCTTTCACCGTACATGTGCAGTCTGTACACTGAGCAAGTAAACAAAGAAGCTGGATTATATGAAGAAGAATGTGGCATCAGGATGGGAGGAAGACTCATATGCACTATGCAAATGATATAACCTTGCTTGCTGAAAGCAAAGAGGATGTGAAATATTTACTGACAGAAATAAAAGAGCACAGCCTTCAGTCTGGATCACACCCCAATGTAAAGAAAACAAAAATCATGATAAATGGAGAAAAGATTGAAGTTGTCAAAGACTTCGTTTCACTTTCATCCACTATCAACACTCATAGAAGCAGCAGTCAAGAAACCGTATTGCATTAGGCAAATCTGCTGCCCAAGACCTCTTTAAAGTGTTCAAGAGCAAAGATGTCCGTTTGAGGACTAAGGTGAGCTTTACCCAAGCCTTGGTATTTTCAGTCACCTCAGTGCATGTGAAAGTTGGACAGAGAATAAGGAAGACCATAGAATAATTGATGCATTTGAGTTATGGTGTTATAGAAAAATATTGCAAGCACCATAGACTGCCAAAAGAACAAACAAATCTGTCTTGAAAAAAGTGTAGCTGGAATACTCCATAAAGACATGGATGGTGAAACTTCGTTTTTCATACTTTAGACATGTTATCAATCAGGAGGGGCCAGTCCCTGAAGAAAGGATGTTATGCTAGGTAAAGTATAGGGTCATTGAAAAAGAGGAAGGAGTCCCCGCCCCCCCCCAAACAGAGATGGATTGGCATAGTGCCAGCAGCAAGACTGGGCAGTGTTTCATTCTGTTGAACATAAGGTCGTTATAATTCAGGACCCCCACGATGACACCCAGTAACACTGGACTGTATGTAAGTAGTATGAAGGCCGATACCATGTCTGTTTTATGCACCACTGTTAGAGTCACCATGATTCTGAATTAACTCCAGGACACCTACAGCAGTTAGTGTCTGATCTAGTACCTGGAACATAGTGGGAGCTTGATGTTGTCGTTGTTAAGTGCTGTCGAGCTGGTTCTGACTCATAGTGACCACCCTGTATAGAGCTTCCAAGGAGCGACTGGTGAGTTTGAACCCCCACCACCAACCTTGCAATTGAGGCCATCCTTTCGATCGAGTGCTTACGCTATAGTGCCACACCCCCGGACTCTAGGAGCTTGTTGAATATTTGTCAAATAGCTGGAGGTTTCCAGGTCTGGTATACTAAAGTAGTACTGTCTGTTCACCTGGCAAGAAGACAGCCAGGTTGTCATGTCTTCCTCATAAATAATGGGGGTCTCATACAATGAGCCTTGTTGCTAATGATTGTGGTTTGGATTTGACTCCTGTGAAGTCCCAAGTGAAGCACTTTGCTTAGTGCGAACTGTGGGCGAGCCATTGTTCAAAGCACTTTGCCAATATGCGTCCCAGCTGGTAGGAGTCCTGGTGTGGCGCTGTGGGTTAATGCGCCAGGCTGCAAAACCATTTGAACTGCAAGGCCGGCGGTTCAAGCTTACCAGTTGCTGCTCAGAAAACCTATACAGGGTCATTTTGGGTTGGAACCGATTCGACGACACTTAACAACAGCAACATCTCAGCTGGTATGATCCGACAATGGCCCCAGGCCCACACAGAGGTGACTCAGGTGGTCTGGTTCTAAAGTCCATGTGCTTAGCCACTCCCTGTTCTACTTCTCTGTCTTGCACATCATCTTCACAATAACTACCGAGCAAGTTCAGCACAGTTCTCCCTCTTCACGTCAGCAGTGGACTTCAAACCACAAAGTCGGCAGTTCGAACCTACCTGCTGCTCCTCAGAAACTTATACAGGGTCACTGTGAGTTGGAACCAACTCCATACCACTCAACAACAACAGAGTTTCCAAGACTGCAAACAACAGGTACTTTGCCCTTGCCACACAGCTAGTGAGTGGCTGAGCCAAGCTTCAAGGCTAGTTCTCCCTGGCTCCAAAGCCTGTCCTGTTCCCATGACATGAGGCCACAGAGCTCCGTGTCTCTGCACCATGGGCCGGAAATATGCTTTCTACAATGCAGACGGTTCCTGAGTGCTTGGGAGTGAACTTGCTGTTATATCCTGAGAGGCCAACATCAAGCCTGTGCACTTCAGGCATCTTCTTGGAGGCTTCTGGGTCTGTGACTTCAGTTCCAAGAGGAAGCTAGCTGTATTGCCAAAGAGCTCAAAGAATGATCGAGATCACGGATTCCCTCAGCCTTCAGGAGGGTTCACATCCAGGGCCCGTGGTTGCTTCCTCCACTGCTGTCAGAGGAAGCTCTTATTTTTGGTTAGTTTCGAGGGCTGCGGTGGGCTGAGCTTTCAGTAACATCTTGTACTAGAATTCCTGTCAGGGCCTGCCTTACCCTGGGACCATGTAGGCAAGACCCAGGGTGTCTGCATGTCTGCTGCTTGTTTTGGAAGCACCTATCTGTTTCTGAGCGTGCTGATGGCTGGAGCCCATCAAAGGGGTTCTCGTCACCAGAGGAGAGGGGTGGTTTTGCTCCACGTAAGAAAAACAACTTGTGCGTTCTTGTTGATTGTACCAGGCATTTTGCTGAAACCACAAACCCATAGCAAGTGAAGCATGAGGGCTACGTTGGCCCATTAGAAGCTGTGAAGTGTGTGAGCAGGCAGTGGCTGTCTTGTTGATGTGGTTGTTCATGTTGCACAGCTGGTACCAGATGTGCACTCAAGTTGAAACCCGAGAGGGGCGTTACCCATAAAGTATCTAAGCCCCAAGTCCTCCTGGTTTCGTGTTTATTTGGGGGATAAGTGGGTGATGGCAGCTCTTGTCAGAAGAAACTCTGGCTGTGGTTCCATTTCCTCTGTTCTCTGAAACATTTCCTGTGAGGGGCTGACCTCTGCCTGACTCCTGAACGTGCCCCTGGGCTCTAAGCATGTGATTGTTCCTTGTACCTTGTATTTTCTCGAGTACAGTGGTTAAAGTACTCGACTGTTAACCAAAAAGTCAGTGGTTCTAACTCACCAGCACCTCCATGGGCGAAAACTGATTTGGTTCTGAAAAGATTTACACTCTTGGAAACTGTATTGTTGTTGTTGTTATTAAGTGCTGTAGAGTCAGTTCCAACTCTTAGTGACCCATTGTATGTATAAGTTCTCATTGTATACATTTACTGGTGCAGCTGGTGGGTTTGAACTGCCCACTTTGTGGTTCAAAGTCCACTTCTGATCCTACTACATCATGCTAGGAGTCCTCAGAGAATATAACTCCATGGTGGTGGTGATTTGCCATGGAGTCAGTTCTGACTCATACTGACCCTGTATAGGGTTTCCAAGGCTATAAATCTTTATGGGCGCAGAAACCCTCATCTTTTTCCTGCAAAACGGCTGGTAGTTTCGAACTGCTGACCTTGAGGTTAGCAATCCGACTCGTAACCACTATGCTACCAGAGCTCCTGATCGCACCCTTCAGGGCAGCTGTATTCTGTCTTACAAGTGCATTAGAATCGTTGACTTGCTGCCAGTAGGCTTTGCTCAGTTCATGTGAGGGGCCTGTCAAATCCTCACAGTTTTCCCTTCACTGTTTGCCTTCCTCATCTTTAAACTACCATGATGGAAACCACCAAGCCAAGTTCCTCTCCCTTTCTCATACTAAGAGCTTCTGTACAGTTTTATAAATCTGATTCTCTGCTTATTAGAAATTCAGGCTAACATTATAGTGTTTCTGGAAACTAGGCCAAAGCAGAAACTTGCCTTCCTTAAGCAGAAGAGTCTTATCACTGCCTAGAAGCATAAGTTGGAGAAATGAAGGGCCAGACAGATTGTTTAATGCCAGACCAATCTGGAAACTCGAGTTTCTGTCAATGAAAGCACCAGCACCTTATCCTGGCCTCCATTCATCAGCCCCCAGAGCCTTGGTCCATGATTGTCAGGGATGGAGGAGAAGGGAGTCAGTCTCACTGGTCCGTGATTGTCAGGGA
>NW_006408547.1:25176134-25196933 GCF_000296735.1 Chrysochloris asiatica | reverse complement strand
GGAGAAGGGAGTCAGTCTCACTGGTCCATGATTGTCAGGGATGGAGAAGGGAGTCAGTCTCACTGGTCCATGATTGTCAGGGATGGAGAAGGGAGTCAGTCTCACTGGTCCATGATTGTCAGGGATGGAGAAGGGAATCAGTCTCACTGGTCCATGATTGTCAGGGATGGAGGAGAAGGGAGTCAGTCTCATCAGAGACCAGTGTGGCTGGAATCCAGAGAAGGCTTGTCAATGCCAAGACCCCCAGACAGTCTCCCAGAAGGATGAAAGCTGAGCAGGGGAGGGAATGCTGCCTTCTGCTCTGCCAGTAGTCCAGGGCCAGTCGGACATCGTATGGGGCCCTGTAGCCCCTCCTGCTGGGCTGGGACTAATTCAGGGAGTATCCTCTGGGTGTGCAGGTGGAGAGTAGAGCTCAGCCCCAGGTGGGGATGAGGATGAGGCCCTAGGGATTTCTGATTGGCCTGGGGTAACATGCACACCTGGTGAGACATAAGTAGCACAGGTGTTTTGTAAAGATGCCCAAGGAAAATACAATGGTACAGGCGTGACTGAAAGAATATCCAGATGCTAAGTGAAACGAATCGGTCTGGGAACCGCAAAGTCAGCAGTTCGAAACTACCAGCCGCTCCGCAGGAGAAAGATGAGGCTTTCTGCTCCCGTAAAGATTTACAGCCTCGGAAACCCTGTACAGGGTCGTGATGGGTCGGAACCCACTCGATGGCACATAACAACAACAATAACAACAAGGTGAAAACCTAAGTAGAAGTGGGGGTGGCTGCTGAGGGAGTAAGGTCTTTACAATGGTCCCTGGCGGTCTCATTGTTTAAATTCCATTCACACATTTTCTGGGCTTCCCTGCCCTGGGTTCGTCTGGGACAAGGTCTTGTTCTCCTTAAGGGTGTAGATTCTACAATTTTTAAGTCGGAAAGGACCTTGGAAATTATTTAGTTCAGTCCTCCACCACCTTAAAATGCAATGCAATTGAGATTTTTAACATCATGCATGCATACAACATACATGCATACTTTTTGCATAAATGTGATAACTTACATACTTTTGTTTGTGTGTTGTTTTTTTATAAAGAACCTGTTACTGTGAATTGGATGAAGCTTTAAAGCAGGCCAGTTTCACACTCAGCAAGTCATGCACATTTTGCTTCATCTCACTGGTTGCAGCCTCCACAATGGGACCGACATCATCACCTACCACTGCTTCCCTCTGTTTCCTATTTGACGTTTTTATTTTTTAAAGACCGAGGACTTTTTCCCTTTGCTTTGACTCCCTATTCCCGTTGTTCCTCCATGAAGTTTCTTCTTATGTGCTTCTTGATACTAACCGGAGAGTCCGCCGTAGCCCTTCACACATTGTTTGTGTTGATATCTTCACCTGCAGCAGGCCACGTAGGTCCACCAGTTGCTGTTAAGTGGACTCTGACTCAAGCCAACCCCAGGTGCATCAGAGTAGAACTCTGCTGCCCACGGTTGTCGACGGCTAATTTTTTGGAAGTAGATTCCCAGGTGACTCTGGGTGGACTTGAACCTCCAACCTTTTGGTTAGTAGCCGAGCATGTTAACCGTTTGTACCACCCAAGGACTGACTACATGAGTAGAGAGTGGTACAGAAACAGAGGTAACAACATAGGTGGAGGTGTACCAGAGCTTACATGCCTCAGAGTTCATTGGTGCTCTTGTTCCTCCAACTTCTTTGCTACTCCTTGTCCTTCTAGAAACATCTGTGAGCATCAAATTTCTACATAAGAACAGAAATTTCCTTTTCATCTTTGTTCAGACTTCACCTGAGGATCATCCAAATATAAGAAGTACAGAGATCCGTTTGTAAAGTTGAGCTTCTCTTCCCTTATCTTTTGCTCACCCCTGGCAAGATCATGAGACTTTGGGATATCTCATTCCAATGTCCCAAGTCATGTGTTGTTGTTGTTAAGTGCCGTCTTGTTGGTTCCAACTCACAGTTGTATAGGGTTTCCAAGACTATAAATCTTTACGGGAGCAGAAAGCCTCATATTTCTCCCAGAGAGCAGGTGGTGGGCTTGAACCACAAACCTTATGGTTTGCAGTCCAGTGTTTATCCTACAGAGCCACTGTGTTCCCTATTTGTCCCATGTTGTTGTTAAGTGTCATTGAGTCATTTCTGACTCGTAGTGACTCTGTACAGGGTTTCCAAGGAGCAGCTGGTGGGTTTGAACCACTGACCTTGTGGCAAACCACAAGGTCATGTTGTTGTTGTTAAGTGCTGTTGAGTCAATTCCGACCCATAGTGACCCTGTTTCCAAGGAGCAGCTGGTGAGCTTGAACCACCGACCTTGCAGCTCAAACGACTGCAGTCTGACGCATTAAATGATCAACTTCTAGGAAAACAAGCATGTGTTTGTTTTTGAGTAACTTTTCCTTACACTTTTCTTCTGAAACAGCCTATCTGCCTCCAGTAGAGATGGGAGCATGTATGGCCCCCCGTTAGGCAACAGCATAGGACAAGATGACCGAACTCTTGATCTCAGCAGACTTTTCCCCATAATCTCCTTTGGGGAAAGCTTGACCACCATGACGGAGTCTCAAGGATTTGAGTGGGAGGACATAGGAAACCACCAGCGGGTGCTCCCTGGGTGGGGTCTAATGAGGTTCTGCTTTGTGAGAACACGTACGGGACATAGTTAGTAGCTGGCTGGGGACAGTGTGCCACATGCCTTGTCATCTCTGTGAGACACTTGTCATTGTCATTTCAGGGCAAAGTCCACCTGGAGATGAGGCTGAGCGAGGTGATCACAGACACCGGCGTCGTTTGTCATAAACTTGCCACACGGTAAGACACACAGAACATGCTGTCACGTCACCCTGGCGGGAATGATAATGTCTGACCACCGGTGACATGATCCGTTTATGTATTTTTTTTAACAAACAGGTTGGAGTTTCCAGACTTGATGAGTTGCCAAGACGACTTCGTTTTCTTGTTTTTATTATAAGAGATTCTGGCATATTCTCCTTTGGTGTTGTTAACTGCTGTCGAGTCAGTTCTGACCCACAGCAACCCTGCATAGGGTTTCCTAGGAGCGGCTGGTGAGCTTGAACAGCTGACCTTGTGGTCCAGCGAATTAACCCACAGCGCCACACCAGGACTCCATATTCTCATTAAGATCCTCAATACTGTGCATGCTTTTCCTTAGAGGTCCATGTATGGGAGTTTTGCAAGGAGCCAAAGCCCGTCAATGCCACATTTAGGCAGCAAGATGATTACTGTTATCTCTGCATTCCACAGCAGGGAACGGAGGCTCAGGGAAGTGATGTGAGTTCCCCCAGGTCTGCGCAGTAAGTGCACAGCAAGACCCTGAACTCAGGCCTCCCGCTCCCAATCCAAAGCTCTTTCTATCCCATAATACCTGTGTGCTTGGTAGTCTCAGTGCTTCATAATGCTTGGCCTTTGTTGTTGTTAAGTGCTGTCGAGTCGGTATCGACCCATAGCGACCCTGTGTAGGGTTTCCAAGGAGCGGGTGGTGAGCTTGAACTGCTGACCTTGCAGTTCAAACAGCTTTGCAATCTCGTGCATTAACCCACAGTGCCACACCAGGACTCCAAAGGCCTGGCCTTTGGGGGCCACCAATTCCTTAGATAATCTGAAGAGAGCTCTGCACACCCCTCAGAAAAAGTACTTCTGCATGCACACACCAGGTCTCCACAGACCTTGTGAAGCCTTGGGTTCTTTGAGGTATACTCCCAGGCAAGGCAACACTCCTGCCTTGGAGCCCAGGCCCCTCACTGCACAAAGTACAGGCGTTATGGGTCCCCTCCCTTTCTCAGGCTTAAACCCCATGCCCAGTTACAGATCCAATCTTCAGGGCGCTGAGTGGACCACTGTCGGGAGGTCCTGATGTGTTCTTTCCCACAGGGAGGGACGCAGGGGTCTGGAGAGGCAAGGTCGTTACTGTTCAAGTAAAGAGGAGACAGGAAGAGTAAGTGAGGACTCACCAAGATCAGTTCTCTGGTGATTGACACTCGTCCTCTTCCTGAAGGCTCACTGCCTTCAGCTGTGTGAGCCCCAGTCTTCTTGGTCTTTGGAGAGAATCTGCTTTCAGCTCTTCTTCCCTGTGTTTGAGAAAGTCCTTATAAAGATTTCACTCTCTCTGGTTCACGAGACAGGTGCCCCAACATTGTTGTCTACCACCCCAAGAAGACCCTGTCTGATGGCCGGAAGATCGAATTTGATCCTCCCAGACTGTAGGGGTTTCTCTGTGCAGTGTGTAAACAGATAGTCGTTGCAACATCAGACATATAAGTGCTGAGAATCTCCCTGTATTTTTAAGCTTGGGTGTCAATCCAGTGCAGATGTGGTGAGTTAAACGCCTTTTGCACATTCCTCTGATGTAATGCTTGAGCTTAAGGTAGTTGCTATGTTGAGGCTGGACTCTGCTCTGAGTCGGTGGCACGGAGGAGAGACATTCTTCCCTATGTATGTACACACACACAGTTAGCTGTATGTTGAGAGGATCCTCCGACCTCCTGAAGCCCAGCATTTAGCTCTGTGTGCACACACCTGGGCTCCCTCTGCATGCTTGTACCCTTGCTCAAAATGCACCAGCATCTCATCCAGAGCAGGAAGAAAGCATGCATTCGTGGTCCAGCAGAAAGAATGAAAACAAGGCAGGGCATTAAACACCAATCCAAACCAGGAAAACTCATTGCTGCCAATTCTGACCCCTAGTGTTCGTGTAGGACAAACTAGAGCTGCCCATAGGGTTCCCGAGGTTATAGATCTTTACAAACACAAACCACGACCTCTTTACAGACTGCTACCTCTACTCCCGTAAAGATTTACACCCTCGGAAACCCTGTACAGGGTCGCTATGAGTCGGAACCGACTTGACGGCACTTAACAACAACAACAACAACCTCGTTCTGTGGAGCACCTGGCGGGCAACCTTTCCATTAGCAGTGGAGTGCTTAACCTCTGTGCCACCAGGGCTGCTTAAAACAGAGCCACCCACCCCCTGCCACAGAGTCTTTTCCAAATCAGTGACCCTATAGTACAGAGTTGCTAACCTCAAGGTCGGCAGTTCGAAACTACCAGTGGTTCCACGGGAGAGAGAGGAGGCTTTCTGCTCCCGTAAAGATTTACAGCCTCAGAAACCCTGTGCAGGGTCACTATGAGTCAGAACCCACTCCATGGCACATGACAACAACAACATAGGGCAGAGAAGACCTACTCCTTAAGGTTCCGAGTCTATAATGTTTATGCGAGCAGATGGCCTCATCTTTCCCCTTGGAGTGGCTGTTGAGATTGTCAGGATGCCCAACACTTACCACCAGTACTCCTTAAAAGAGAGCAGGAAGGGGTGGATACCGGGAAGGCAGGCCAGATTCTCCGAATCTTTGTGAAGAAGGGAGATCTGCTAGGAGGCTCCATGCATGGCGCCTACAATGGAAGGGAAGGGCTGCCCTCAGTCAGTGTAGAATTCTCGCCTCCCGTGCTGGAAATCTCGCTGCCACCCTGTCAATTCCTACTCATACTGTCCTTTTGTAGGGTTTTCTGAGACTACGTCTTCATAGGAGCCGAGAGCAATAGGTGGGTTTGAACTGCCAACTTTGTGGTTAGCAGGCCAGTGCTTATCCTACAGTGCCACCAGGGCTTGCGCACCATGAGGGAAGTCTGTTATGGGTGAGACCACCCTCACCCACATTCCGGCTGCTTTGTGATCTGCGCCCCCTCCAACTGAGTCTAACCTGATAGCACTTCAATTCATCTGTTGTCTTTTTTGTTGTTAAGTCCGTTCCAACTCATAGCAGCCCTGGAAAGGGTTTCTGAGGAGCAGCTGGTGGGTTTGAACTGCCGACCTTTCAGTTAGCAGTCCAGTGCTTATTCCTTTATTTTTTAGTTCCATTTTTCCACTAGCTTTTTGAAGCCCCTCGTACTTCGGACATATTGTGAGGAGGGACTGGTCGCTGGAGAAGGATATCATGTTTGGTAAGGTGAAGGGTCAGAGAAAAAGAGGAAGACCCCCAGCAAGATGGATTGGCAAAGTGGCAGCATCAGTAGACTCAAGCGTGGCAACAATTGTGAGGTTGGCCCAGGACCAGGCAGTGTTTCGTTCTGTTGTGCACTGGGTTGCTATGAGTTAGTGCTGACTAGATGGCACCTAACAACAACAACGTATTCAGGCGTTTGTCCCCTGCTCCTGCTAGACCTTACTCAAGTCCACCTTGGTTGTAGTTCCAGAAACACATTCTGTCTCAGACCAGGGCTGCCTGTCAGCAGCATATGACAGCCAGAATGTGGGTGGGTGACTATTTTCAGACTCCTCTTGGGCAGAGGAGGGTTTCTCCTGCTGGCAGCAGTAAATCCCAGATGCGATCAGATTTAAATTGGAGCTCAAGGGCTTGGGGTTCTGTTATGAAACACTTGGGGACATGCTGCGGCACACATCTTCTCATTTTGGTTTGGTTTCTTTTTAAGGAGCTTTTGTTTCAGAGAAAACTTAAGGATGGAAAATTAGGAAGTTTCTATAGCTCTGAGTGGGTGTTAGCGCCATTAGCTCCTGGGAAAGGAAGAGCTATTGCAGCCTTGTTTTTTTTTTTTTTGTTTTTGTTTTTGTTTTTAATTTCTCCCTCCTTGAATAGATCCTAACGTCTTGATTTGCCTTAGGCTGTGTAGGGTTTTATTGGCACCCTTGCAGACAACTAGCATTGTAATGACTTGGCTCTGTTTAACACCATTGTTTTTTTAAGTGGGTTCAAATTCATGCAAGGAAATGAACTTCATTTGTTCTAAAATGTTCTCTCTGAAATCTGCTGTGCCAACGTGGTTCGTGTTGACAGGTCTGTTCTAATGCTTATATATGGTTGAATATCAACAGTAGCCATCTGTCTCATCAAGTTTTTCAACCCACCAGCGTCAGCCGCACTTGGTCTCACTGTTAGCGCCGCAGGTATTCAGGATAGAAGGTCAGGGCGAGCGTATTGAGTCCTACGGCTCCTGTCCCGCTGCCGTCTTGTATTCACCCGGCTCCAGATGTGTTCATCGTGTCCAAATGCCCCTGCCTCTGCATTTTGCACTTGTGTTTCCTTGGCGACCTGGAATGCTCTTCCTCCACATACCCAGCCTGTTTCCTCCCTCCTGCTTCCAGAACTCTGCCCTGATGTCGTTTCCCTCTCTAAGAGGGTCCCCCCAGCCGTGTCTGTCCCTCTCCCCTGGTTTGTCCTTGTTTTTAGCTCTCTGTACTACTTGGCATGGTCTTGTGGTATTTATCATTTTATGACCTCCCCACCCACCCTCACTCCCCTGGGCTTGGTCCATTTCATTCACTGTTGGTTGTATCCCCAGCACTTTGGGCGGGGTCTGACACATTGTAGATGCTCAGTAAGTATCAGTGCCCCCTTGTATGTTCCACGGAATGTTGGTGGTGCAATGGAGTAAGTGTCAGGCTGTTAACTTCAAGGTTGGCGGTTCAAACCCACCAGCCACCCCTGGGGGTGAACAATGTAGCTTCCTGCTCCCATGAAGATTTACAGTCTTGGAAACCCCTAAGGAGCCGTTCTACTCTCATCTCTAGGGTCCCTGTGAGTGGGCAGTCGATGGTTGTGTATACCACCTCCTACTACACAGTGTCCTCGTCAACAGGAGATGGCTAGAGGCCTCAGTTCCTCAGCATCAGGGTCAGAACTGGACTGGTCCACCCTTCACGTCCCTCAATCCCAGGCTTCTTCTTTTGCTTCTTAACTGGCCCCAAACATTCTCTGACCTGTTCCTTGTGGAGTATTTCCTGGCAGGGCTTTCTGAGTTTCTGCTTCAGTTCCCATTTCCCTACCCAGCTTAACCAAAACCCAGTGACTCATGGGGAGCCCACGTGTGTCATGGTAAGAGTGTGCGCCATAGGAGTTTAAATGGGCCGTGTTCTGGTCTTTCTTCCAAATGCCCCTGGGTGGACTCGAACCTCCAACGTTTCCATTAGCAGCTGAGAGTATGCACTGTTTACATGCCCCCTCCAGGGTCTCCCTGACCCAGCTCACCACTTTTTTGGTGCTCTAGACAGAACTTATTCTTTTCTACTGATTTTGAAGAAAGGAGAGACAACGTGATGTTCTCCTCCACCTTCCTAACCTCTGGGCCACTTGGTGAATCTGTGAGATTTCTTTCCTAAGAAATTCAGTGGAGCTCATTAACTACAATCCCAAGATTTTTCTTCTTCTGAGGGTTTAGAGAGAAAGCAAAGACATAGCTCCTCCTTTTTCTCCTACGGTTCCAGGATGTTGATCCATGGACTTTCTCCAATTCTGATAAGAAGGGAATTACTTCTCCATCACTTGCTGGATTGGCAGACCCAAAATTAGGAGGACGGGAAGCCTTCGGGTATATATGGAGACTTTTCCAATGTGCTTGTTTAACCCCCTGCCTTGGGGGATTCTGTGAAGGTGGAATGCCCTGAATGGAACTCTACCAAATCTCAGCCTTTCGTACCACATTTTAGCTTTTGTTGTTGTCCTTTCTGTTTTATTTTACTTCCTCACACCCCAATCTGGAGTCTGGTGAGTCACCCTGATGTTGTCTGTCTGCAGTGCTCCTCGCTGACTTGTACTTCCCCGCCTAACAAAAGCCACTCTTGTTTTCACAGATGAAACCTGGAGGGGAGGGAGGTGATGGTACAGACGGGCAAGTTGAGCCTCATCTGTCATAGAACCTTTCATCAAACACTTCCCATGGGACCAGCAGTGGGGCAGGCACTTGACTACTCTGTCTCTTCCCCTCCCAGGTGGTTTGAGTTCATGAATGAAGCTGATTGTATCAGAGCCCAGTGGACCTGTGCTGTTTTCTGTTACAGTCACAACTTAGGGATGTCCATCACTCCGGCCCAGAGCAAACCAACCTATGGGTTCTCTACATTTCCTTTTCAGACAATAGAAGCAGAGAATGAATTCTTCCATGCCAAGTATTGGCTTTATAAGCAACCTTCCTGCTCTCAACCATCCCATAGTCGGGGAATGACGGGGTCCTTGAAGTAGACAGTTGGCAGTCTTCACAATGAGTGAAAGAGGTGTGAAAAGTTAAGGGAAACAATAGGTTTACGGACCAAGGAAGTGTCCAGGGACTAGAAGCTGCCTGAAGGATCAAAGGGCAGAGGTTTTGTTATGGAGGCTGGTGAGAGCCAGAGGTAAGGAGGAGGGCCCATGTGCCAGGAAATTACACCAACCGAAGGATGTTGCCACTTTCAGGGTACTGGGAAGCAGAGAGGACGTGGTGGTGTGCCGTGGAGTCGGTTCCGACTCATAGTGACCCTGTACAGGGTTTCCAAGGCTGTAAATCTTTACAGGAGTAGAAAGCCTCATCTTTCTCCTGCGGAACAGCTGGTAGTTTCAAACTGCTGACCCTGAGGTTAGCAGCCCAATTTGTAAGCACTATGTTACCAGCGCTCCTGAGCAGGGGGGTTATAAATACCCTGGCTTCGCTTTTTTCCACCTTCTGAGTGCTACCAGTGCTTCCCAATCCAATCAGAAGCCACAGAGCAGGGGAGCATGGGTGTTGTAGTTCCTAGAAGTCTGCTTCCTGGGGAGCAGAGAGGGGTGGGATATGGATCAGTGGAAAGGGTAAGTGGGAGATTAGAGAACATATAAAATAAAGGCAATAAAAAGGATCGTGTGAGAGGTGACAGTAAGGAACCGACGTGAAGGATTTCTGTAGTTCCCTCCAGGAGAAAATGTTTCTGGCGGGCACAATGAGAACATACTTATTCAGTGGGAAGTCTTATGGAAGACAGTGGTTGCTGGCATCGGGGACCCCATTATGAAAAGGAGGGAGTATTTCCAGGACTCCTCCAAACACCCTGTGAATAGAACGGAGTGGTACTCTTCACTCGAACCCAGTGGCTTTACTCCAGGTTTCTTGAGTCTTCAAAGTCCAGAGTCTTTCTCTCCTTGGTGTCTGCTCACACCATAACCTGCAGGTAGCTCCACCTGTTCCCCCTCTCTATTTGTTCTCCTGATGGTACTTAACAACAACAACAGAGCCCAGCATGGCCGCTTTGGTGAAAGCCACCTTTCCCTCACTACCTATCTCCATCCATCCTTCCATCCATCCATCCATCCATCCATCCATTTTGTATACAGCATAGCTTTGGAGACAGTCAGACTTGGACTCGAATCCTAGTTACATAGAAGAGTATTAATCTCTTAGACCCAGTTTCCTCAGTAATGAAATGGAGACAATACTTAATGTTCAGCACTTTTTGAGGCTTATCATCTGTTTTTATTATTATAGATTTGAGATTTTTATCTATTAAACATTTGCCGTGTGTCAGATATTACTCTCCATACTTTACACACTGAGCTCATTACATCTTCAGAAAACCCATAAGTAATGTGTCTGTCATAAGCCCCATTTTGTTGAAGAGGAAACTGAGGCACGGGGTGGACTTGGTAACTTGCCTGTGGTCTTAGTACATGGTTGTTGTTATGTGCTGGGGAGTCGGTTTCGACTCATAGCGACCCTGTACAGGGTTTCCAAGGCTGTAAATCTTTACGGGAGCAGAAAACCTCATCTTTCACCCGCAGAACAGTTGGTAGTTTCGAACTGTTGACCTTGTGGTTCGCAGCCCGACTCATAACCACTATGCTAGCAGAGCTCCTTTTAGTACATGGTAGAACTTACAATTTGACTACAGAGTGCAGAGTGGGTGTTCAGACCAGGGATGCTGTACTGTGACTCCATCCCTCTAGTATGCAGCAGAGCTTTATTAAATGGTCACCCTCTTTCTCTATAGTTCTTATTGGCTGGTCCATAGATTTGGTATGTGTCATTCCCTGCCTTGTACGGTTTTCTTTCCATGTGTAAATGTCTTCTTTCCCCAGCTAGATCTCAAGATGGAAGTTGAAGGCCCCACCTCACAATTCTTTTTTATTCCTAACCAAGATAAACACACTATCTTTCAGCCATTTGCTCATTCATACATTTACTGATATATTAAAAATGTTTAATGAACACTACTAAATGCCAGGCAACATACTAGACCAGACTATAATATAGTATATATACCAGCTGCTCCTTAGAAACCCTATACAGGGTCGCTATGAGTCGGAACCAACTCGATGGCACTTAACAACAACAACAACAATACTATATATACAAACAGATCTGTGTTGGAAGAAGTACAACCATGTGCTCCTTGGGGGCCAGGATGGCCAAACTTCATCTCTCATACTTCAGACATATTGTCAGGAGGGACCAGTCTCTGGAGAGGGATATCATGTTTGGTAAGGTGGAGGGTCAGAGAAAAAGAGGAAGACCCCCAGCGAGATGGATTGGCAAGGTGCCAGCATCAGTGGGCTCAAGTGTGGCAGCAATTGTGAGGTTGGCCCAGGACCGGGCAGTGTTTCGTTCTGTTGTGCACAAGGTCACTATGAGTTAGTACCAACTCGATGGCACCTAACAACAACAATGCTAGACCTACCTTCTGGAGCCTAGGTCCTAGCAGAGAGACAGACATTAACACATAACTCTATAGACTTCTCGCATTTCAGTAGAGAGAAGCAATGTTTTTCGTGTGGAGAAGAGGAAGCCTGCTCCCAAGGTTACTGGGTGCAGAGAAGATCTTGATAATCATTTGCTATGTCGTTTACGTAGTTTGATCTCTGTGATGTGGAGATGCCTATACACTAGCAGCGAAAGGAGAGTCGTGTTAGGGAGTGAAGATGAATTTATACACATTTCTTTGGCTCTTGAGTCTCCTTCCTTTAGACCAGGGGTGGGGAATCTTTTTTCTGCCACAATTTATAGCTTCATTTGTGGGCCATATAAAATTATAAACTTAAAAATTAGCCTGCTATATTTGATCAAGCGTTTAATTAACTCACCCCTAACATGACAGCTTCTCCTAGTGTGGCGCTGTAGTATTAGCACCGGACTGTGAACCACAAGGTCGACAGTTTAAGACCATCAGCTGCTCTTTAGAAACCCTATACGGGGTTGTTCTGAGTTGAAACTGACGCAAAGGCACTTAAGAATAACAGCAATGTGATGGCTGGAACTGTGGTGGCCTTGGCAGGGCCAGACCAAATGATTCTCTGGTAGTGTAGTGGTTACAAATCGGGCTGCAAACCTTAAGGTCAGCAGTTCGAAACTACCACCTGTTCCACAGGAGAAAGATGAGGCTTTCTGCTCCTGTAAAGATTTACTTCCTCAGAAACCCTGTGCAGGGTCACTATGGGTCGGAACTGACTCCACGGCACATAACCACCGCCACCAACAACAACCACTATATGGCCGAAGGGCCGGATGTTCCCCACTCCTGCTTTAGAGAGAGAAATGAAACATTTATTTTTGCGTGAGTTGTTTTCTCCTTTTTCTTTTTATACAATTTGGGTGGAAATTTACAGAGCAAGTTGGTTTTCCATCCAACAGCTGATATTCACTGTGTTCCTGACACTGAATGTAACTGCTGCTGTAATATCACCGCACTCATTCCTCCCATCTTTATGTCCCGTCCATCCTTCTTTCCCGATCCTTCCCGCCTTCGGAGCATTACCGCTGGGCAAGTGCTGCCGCTTTCGCCCCAGTGGCTGGTGGTTCTGAGGTGCGTGCACCTCGCTGTGTGACTGTTCACCTTCTCGGCCTATCTGTTGTCTGTCTGAAAGGTTAGGTTGCTTGAAGGGCATCTTAGGACCATCCTCCCAAGAGTTCTTCCAGGCTCTATCAGACCCGTAAGTCTGGCCTTTTTATTATGATTATTGGAATTTTGTTCCACATCTTTCTCACATTCCGTCCAGTATCTAATACTGTAATTCCTTTAGGAGTGGTCATCAGTGGTAGTTCTAGAACCATCTAGTTCTTCTGGGCTCAGGGTATTGGAGGTCATGTGGTCCATTAGTACTTTGGACGAATTGAGCTGGATACTTAGTTTACTTCCTGTCACCGCTCCCCAAGAACTCCGGAGCCTCTTGGCTACATGAGTTGGCATTTTTCTCTTGGACATTGTGAATCTGCCTCTCTGTATCAAAACCAGTTGCTGACACATTGATTTTTGACTGATAATGACCTCATGTGTGTCAAAACAACTGTGTTCCACAGGGTTGTCAACGACTGATTTGGGGAAAATAGATCACCAAACCTGTTTTCCAGGTGCCTCTGAGTGGACTTGAACCGCCAACATTTAGTTAGTAAGGGAGCACAGTAACTGTTTGCGCCACCCAGAAGTGCCAAGTGAATGTTCAGTATGCATTCCTACTCTAAAGCTCTGTTGTTGTTGTTGTTGTTAAGTGCTGTCGAGTCGGTTCCGACTCATGGCGACCTTGTATAGGGTTTCCAATGAGAGGCTGGTGAGTTTGGACTGCCCACCCTGTGGTTCAAACCAACCTGTGGTCCAGTGATTTATCCCACAGTGCCATACCAGGATAGACCAAACAAAAGATCTTGTTGAATAACCTAGAAAACTCTATTTGAGGCAGCTGCCAACTCTGCCCCCAGCCCCTTGTTCCTCTCTCCTAATTGGAAGCTCCAGCCACACATTCTTCCTGCCAGACTTAACGTGTGATGCGGGTTGTCAGCCAGAGAAGTGCAGGGCGGCTCAGGAGGTGCACTGCTGAGTACAATTTTGCCGAGTGAAGCCAACCGGGAAATTACCTTTCTTTAAGGCTTCCAACTAGATCTCAAATCCAATAAAGATTCTAGTTTTCATTATTAGGAAATTACACCCCCAACCCCCAAATAAATATGCAGGGCTGTTGCTTTGTGGTTCTTTGTGTCTCAGGTTAAGGAGAGGTTTCAGAGGAAAGCCATTCAGGCCAAATGCTGACCAGGTGGTAGGCATGGGCAGTCATTGCTTGGAGCCGCTGTGGACTTCATCAGTGTGTATCAGAGAAATCTCTGCAGTCTTTTCATTTGCTTTGACAGCAGCCTAGGACAGGAAGTGGACTGTCTTTTCTCATAGTTGGGTGGAGAAGCGAAGGCACCAAGCTGTCAAGATCTAGGGAAGGAAGAAAATTGACTCATGATTTCTCAACTGCCACCTCTTCTTCTGTCGCAGCCTGCCACTCGGTCCCTGACGCATGGATGGCTGTCAAGTCAGGTGTGCAGCGTAGGCTGTGGTCCAGTAGGATTTTCAAAGCTATGACCTTTTGGAAGATCACCAGACCTTTCTTCCAAGGTGCCCTGGGTGGCTTCACCCCATCAGTCTTTCTGTTGGTGTTTAGTGCTGACCTGTTGGCATCACCTAGCTTAAATATAAATCCGTTACCATGGAAGCAATTCCGACTCATAGGAACTCTATAAATCAGACCAAACCCACTGCTTGAATTGATTCCAACTCCGACCAACCCAACAGGACTTCTTGAGACTGAAACTTTACGGAAGCTGACAGCCTCATCTTTCTCTCATGGAGCAGCTGGTGGGTTTGAACCGTCAACCTTATAGTTAGTAGTCCAGTGCATATCCTAAAGTGCCACCCCAACGCTCAGTGACCCTACTGTTGTTATGTGCCATCAAGTCAGTTCTGACTCATCATGATCCTGTATAGGGTTTCCAAGGAGGACTGGAGGGTTTAAATCACCAAACTTGTGGCTAGCAGTCCAGTGCTTATCCTATAGTGCCGTACCAGGACTCCTATGTTGTTGTTGTTGTTGTTAAGTGCTGTCAAGTCAATTCTTACTCATAGTGACCCTGTATAGGGTTTCTGAGGAGCAGCTGGTGAGCTTGAACCAACGACCTTGCACTTCATTTGAAGTCTGGCACGGTAACCCACAGCACCACACCAGGACTCCTATGTTGTTGTTGTTAAGTGCCGTCGAGTCGATTCCGGCCAGTAGCGACCCTGTATAGGGTTTCTGAGGAGCAGCTGGTGAGCTTGAACCACCAACCTTGCACTTCAAATGACTTTGCAGTCTGGCACATTAACCCACAGCACCACACCAGGACGCCTATAAGGAGCTCTAAGTGTTGAAGCAAGAGTCCGGTTCATGCAGTGGGTCAGCACTTGGTGGTTCGTAGGAGAAAAGGCCTGGGGATCTTCTCTAGTACAGATTACAGTCTAGGAAACTGTCCTATTAGGTTCCTGTGAGTCAGAACTGACTCAATGACACACAACAACAACAGTAACACCAAATGTTCAAAGACGCAAGACAGGACTCAATGGGCTCGAGCAAGGCAACAATTGTGAGGCTGGCCAGGGATCGGGCAGTGTTTCCTTCTGTGGTGCATAGGGTCGCTATGAGTCGGTGCTGACTCGATGGCACCTAAAAATAACAACACCAATGCACTTTAAATCCCAGCCTCACAGATAGCATTGGGCACTTTGTCTGTCCCCAAGTTTCCTTTCTAGGAAGTGGGAGGCCCCTCATGAATGGCCGACCTAGACACTACTCTCTGCCTTTTGTACTTTTGTACTTCCAGCATTCCCAGGTGTTCGTGGACTTTTTGTCACACAGGAGATAACCTAGAGAAAGGGACAGTGTGTGACTAGACCTTTTGTCATGACTGTAGTTTTCCGGTGAAATAAAAAGGGTCTTCCTGTGATGGGAGGCAGTCTCAGCAGGAAGGTTGCCCTCCCCCTGCCCTCCAGCCCCCGTGGCTTGGTGGCTGTGCTAAAATTGACCCACAAAGCTGTTAGTGTTAGGGTGCTAATGAAGTGCCGCCCACGTCTGACTGAGGTGAGGAGAACACGGTTTTCATTCCGCTTTGTGCATTTTGCCTGCCAGATGGTTGGGGTATTGATTTTCCTTTTTTTCCAAGATACCTTTACGTAACTGCAGTCGGGAGCTAGTCTTTGTTTTGAGGTAGAGGACAGAGCATTTCTCAGATGGGTCTTTCTATGGGTAGGTGTGAAAATGAGGAATTCAGACGATTTGCCCAATACTCTAGGTGGACCCTCTATCTAGTTTATTCTTTTTAAGAACTAAGATGTCGGAGGAACTACTTTGGTGGTACAAATGGTTAAATACTCCTCTGCTTATTAAATTGTTGCTGCTTCTTACCCACCCAGAGGCTCCTAAAGATTACAGCCTAGGGAACCTGACTCTGTCATATGGGGTCACTGTGAGCTGGAAATGACTGGGCAGCACCTATCAACAGAGCCGTTCCCCAATCTGGAAATCCCTCATTCTCCCCTCTCTTTTAATAGAAAATTCTTTGTCTTGAAAAATCTCACCTTAAAGTGTCACTTTGTGCTGAAGCCTCTCCCTGACCCTCCCGAGCGCGTTGACAAAGCCAATGGTGCTGAGAAGCTACCCACTCACAGTAGCCTCACGGGTCTCAGCACAGAGCTGGGCCCCTTAGGGTCTCAATGTCCGTCATCCTTCAAAAGTAGATCACCAGGTCTTTCTTTCAAGGGGCCTTCTGGGTGGGAATGAGCCCTCAACCTTTGGTCAGTAACTGTGCACTTAACCATTTTCTGCCACCCAAGACCATCTTGAGTGGGCAGGCTCCCATCTTGCTTTCCCATTGATGGCCTTCATTGCACTTACCCACATGGGAATAAGGATTTACTTTCTTTTGTTGCTTTGTCAGCCAAACAGAACATGACCTTCATGGCTATAAGACCATGTTTTGTCCTAGTCACCACTCTATTACGGCGCTGCAGGGTAAGCACTGGACTGCTCACCCCAAGTCGGTGTTTCAAACCCACTAGCTGCTCCTCAGAAAACCCTCTAGTGGGTTGCTGTGAGTCAGAACTGATTCGATGGCACTTAGCAGTACCAGCAACAGCGTTACTGTTCTTAGAATGACAAGGAAAGTTCCATGAGAGTGTGTTCAGTGGTCCTTAACAATGAGTAAATATTCATTTAGTAGATGAACTAATAGAAACTAAGTAATCTAAAAGATAGACCAAGAAATATTTTAGAAAATGAAGTAAAGCAAGAAAGAGTTGAAAATATTGGATGAAGTTAGTAGAACTAACGGATTAATTCATGAGGCCCAATGCTACCCAGTAGGAATGACAGAAGAAAGTGGTGGAGTATTCGAGAGAAGAAGAAAATTCTTCTCCAAGTGTGGGAAGACATGATTTGTTTCAAGCAGGGCAAGTGTGCTGAGGAAGATAAATGACAAAAAGTCCCTTCATGTGGAAATACTCTGGTAGAAGATTAGAACCCATTTACAAAGAAAAGAACCTAAAGGTTCCAGAGAGTGCTGAAGGAGCTCAGGTACTAACTAACAAAGGACTAAGAAATTCGATTGCTTCCCAGCATCCCATGGCAAGGAGAAAATTGAATAGTCTGAAGGAAAGTGATTATGAATTGGCATGTGGGCAGCTAACAGTCAGATACTGCTTCTAAACATGACGGAATGATCGGAGCTCGGCTTACTCTTCCACCATAAACAACTTAAACACTGAGGCAAACTAAATGAATGAACTGTGTCCACATATGGGACACTTGGCAGCATGGTTTTATCATCCCTGAAACAAAAGGAAAAACCAAGATGGATCCTACAGTCATTCCAGCTTTCAGCTTGGAAGCACTTTCGTGACCACAGAGCAGGGCTGTCCCAAACAGAGTATGGCATGGCGGCCAGGGAGATGGGGGACCGAGGCTCAGAGGAGCTGAAGTGGTTGGAAAGTGTGGGTCAGGCTCCTGGAAAGAAGGGAACTTCCCAGAGCTCCAGGAGTCTTTGCTGGTTAGTAGGAAGCACTTGATAGGAACCAAGAAAAATGGGAAGTTGTCAAAAATGAAACGGGAATGTATAAAGATCGATATTCTAGGCGTTAGTGAGCTGAAATGGACTGGTATTGGCCATTTGGGATTGGACAATCATATGGTTTACTATGATGAGAATGATAAATTCAAGAGGGATTGTGTTGCTCTTGAAAAGCTATGGACAACACTGTGAAGTATGAGTATTCCAGAACACTTAATTGTGCTCATGAGGAATCTGTACCTGGACCAAGAGGCAGGTGTTTGAACAGAACATGGGAATTTTGAATGGTTCAAAATTAAGAAAGGTGTATTCTTTTACCATACTTATTCAGTATGCATGCTGAACAAATAATTCAAGAAGCTGGGTTATATGAAGAAAAATGTGGTATAAGGATTGGAGGAAGACTCATTAACAACCTGTAATATGCAGATGATACAACCTTGTTTGCTGAAAGTGAAGAGAACTTAAAATATTTACTGATGGAGATCAAAGAGCACAGCCTTCAGTATGGATTGCATCTCAATATAAAGAAAACAAAAATCCTCACCACTGGATCAATAAACAACATTCTTATCAAGGGAGAAAAGATTGAAGTTGTCAACGACTTCATTCTTCTTGGATCAACACTCAGAGAAGCAGCAGTCAAGAGATCAAACGACGTATTGCATTAGGCAAATCTGCTTCACAAGACTTTTTTAAAATGTTGAAGACCAAAGATGTCAGCTTGAGGACTAAGGTGCTCCTGACCCAAGCCATAGATTTTCAATAACCTCATATGCTTGCGAAAGCTGGACAGTGAATAAGGAAGACCAAAGAAGAATTGATGCATTTGAGTTATGGTGTTGGAGGAGAATATTGAAAGTGCCATGGACTGCCAAAAGAACCAACAGATCTGTGTTGGAAGAAGTGCAGCCACAGTGCTCCTTGGAGGCCAAGATGGACAGACTTCGTCTCTCATACTTTGGACATATTGTCAGGAGGAGGAGTCGCTGGAGAAGGATATCATGTTTGGTAAGGTGGAGGGTCAGAGAAAAAGGGGAAGACCCCCAGTGAGATGGATTGGCAAAGTGGCAGCATCGATGGGCTCAAGCATGGCAACAATTGTGAGGTTGGCCCAGGATTGGGCGGTGTTTCATTCAGTTGTGCCTAGGGTCACTATGAGTTGGTACCGACTCGATGGCACCTAACAACAACATCATTGAAAAGAATGTTTCATGATCTATCTAGAAGTTCCATGCTGTCTATGATAATATAATATTCATGCGCCTATCAGATGTGGTGCTGTGGGTTAATGTGCTGGACTGCAAAGTCGGTTTGAACTGCAATGTTGGTGTTTGAAGCTCACCAGCCACTCCTCAGAAAAGGGTCACTATGGGTCATAACTGACACAACAGCACTGAACAACATAAAGAAGACCAGTTAATACCACTATTATTCAAATTTACACACCAACCACTAAAGCCAGTGATGATGAAACTGAAGAATTCTACCAACTTCTTCAGTCTGAAATTGATCAGACATGCAATCAAGATGCATTGATCATTACTGGTGATCGGAATGCCAAAGTTGGAAACAAAGAGGAAGGATCAGTAATTGGAAGGTATGGTCTTGGTGATAGAAATGATGCTAGAAACCACATGATAGAATTTTGCAAGACCAATGACTTATTCACTGAAAATACCTTTTTTAAACAACATAAATGGTGACTACACACATGGACCTCACCACACAGAATACACAGGAGTCACATTGACTACATCTGTGTGAAGAGACAGTGGAAATACTCCATATCATCAGCCAAAACAAGGCCAGGGGCAGACTGTGAAGCAGACCATCAATTGCTCATATGCATGTTCAGGCTGAAGCTGAAGAAAATTAAAAGCCAAGAGCCAAAATGTGACCTTGAATGTATCCCACCTGAATTTAGAGATCATCTCAAGACCAGATTTGATGCATTAGACACAAATGACTGAAAACTAGAAGAACTGTGAAGTGTCATCAAGAACATTATACAGGAAGAAAGCAAAAAGTCATTAAAAAGACATAGAAAAAAGAAAAGTCCAAAATGGATGTCAGAAGCCAATCTGAAATTTGTTCTTGTCCATAGAGAAGCTATAGTGAATGGAAGAAATGAGGATGTTGAAGAGCTGAACGGAAATAGACAAAGCCAAGTAGTATAATGAAATATGCAAAGATCTGGAATTAGAAAAACCAAAGTGAAAAACGTGCTCTGTGTATCTCAAGCAGAAAGAATTGAAAAAAATCAAGCCTTGACTTGCAATATTGAATGATGCTGAACGCTTCAACAGAAGATTGCAGGTATACCCAAAGTCACTGTAACAAACATCAATAGTCAATTACAAGAGGTAGCATATGATCAAGACTCAATGATACTGAAGGAAGAAGTCCAAGCTGCACTGGAGGCATTGGTAAAAATAAGCCTTCAGTTGGCACTGTGGGTTAATGTGTCAGACTGTAAAGCCATTTGAATTGCAAGGTCCGTGGTTCAAGCTCACCAGTTGCTCCTTGGAGACCCTATACAGTATCACTATGGGTCAGAATCGACTTGATGGCACTTAACAAAAACAACAACTGACAATACAAATTGAAATCTTTCAACAAACTGATGCAGAATTGGAGGCACTCACTCATCTATGCCAGAAAATTTGGAAGACAGTTACCTGACTAACTGATTAGAAGAGATCCTTATTTGTGCCCATTCCAGAGAGAGGTGACCCAATGAAATGTGCAAAACATTGAACAATTCATTAATATACATAAATTACATGTAAATATAATTTTTCTGAAGGTAATTCAAAAAACGGTTATAACAGTACATCAACAGGGAACTTCTAGAGATTCAGGCCAGATTCAAATGAAGATGTGAAACGAGGGTATGATTGCTGATGTCAGATGTATCTTGGGTGAAAGTAGAGAGTACCAGAAAGATGGTACCCTTTCTTTATTGACTATTCAAAGACTTTCAGCTGTGTGCATCATGAAAAATTATGGATAATCTTGTGAAGAATGGGTATTCCAGAACACTTAATTGTGCTAATGAGGAGCCAGTGTAGTGACCAAGAGGTGGTTGTTAAAAGAGAACAAGGGGGTGCTGAATCATTTAAAATCAGGAAAGGTGTGCTCCAGGGTTGTATCCTTTCATTGTATCTATTCAGTCTGTAC
>NW_006408547.1:25162754-25175674 GCF_000296735.1 Chrysochloris asiatica | reverse complement strand
TGACCCAAGCCATGGTATTTTTCAATCACTTCATATGTATGTGAAAGTTGGACAGTGAATAAGTAAGACCTCTGTAGAAGAACTGATGTATTTCAATTATGTTGTTGGAAAAAAATGTTAATTAATAGTATCATGGTCTTCCAGAAGAACAAACAGATCTGTGTTAGAAAAAGTACGGTCAGAATGCTTGCTAGAAGTATGGATGACGAAACTTCATCTCTCCTGCCTCGGACATATTATCTGGCAGGACTAGTTCCTGGAGAAGAACATCATGCTTTGTGAAGTGTGGGATCATCAAAAAAGAGGAAGACTCCCCGCAAGATGGATTGACACCTTGGTAGCAGCTATAGGTTCAAACGTATCAACAATTGTGAGGACTGAGCAGCACCAAGTAGTGTGTTTGTTCTGCTGTGTATAGGTTCACTATGAGTAGGAACTCAACAGCACCTAACAACAAGAAAAACAAGAGGCACATGTTTAGGATGAAACTCCAAAAGGTCAGAGAGTTTCATGGAAGCTGAACTCATGAATAGATGAGCTCTTCATAGAACTCACATGGCACTGAATCATTTGAACCCCCACCAGAGTGGGGATGCCTTGGTATAACTCAAGGCATTCATTAAACTCCAGAAGGGCTTCTTTGTAGTAGGGACAAACTATGCTAGAGGAATGGCTCTGGTGGTCTCTTGTAACAAAGTTTAAAACAAGAATTGATGTGGTCACTGTGAACCAAGAGAACCTTAATTCCTTATGAGAAGAACAGCGCCCAGCAGTTTTGTTCTGTAAAAGATGGCAACAAAATCTAGACACTCAACGACATAACATTTACACTGTCTAGCATCCAGTCAGAAATGGCTGACATGCCAAGAAGCAGGGGCCTGTGACTCAGAAGCTGGAGAAAAATCAGTGAATGAAAACAGAGCTGAGATGCTGGTCGAGGAAGATATTAAAATAGCTGTTGTATGGTGTTTAAGACTTTAAAGAAAAGCATAAACTAAGATGGTTGGTTCCCCACCTGCAGGCAGAAATCGGTGAATAGGTAAAATCTGAAACTGGGGGATTCTTGTACTACCAGGAGACATATTTGACACAGATGATATGTGCACAGACTGTGACTTCAGTCTCTCGGTTTGAATCCTGGCTCTGCAACTTACTAGTTGTTAGTTCCCTTAACTAGTTTAGACCTCAGTTCTGTGTCTGTCAAGGGGAATTAAGCTTAGTACCTACTTGATCGAATTGTTGGAGAATGGGATGAGTGGACCTTGTGGAGAGCACTTGGGAGAGTGTCTGGTTCATGGTAAATGGTGGTTGTCATTTCAATGTCTGGTTGAGGCATCATTCTAAGTGGGGTTTCGGAGGGCATAAATCTTTATGAGAGCAGAAAGCCTCATCATGCTGATAGTGGATTAGAATACCTGAATTTACAACTGCAGCCCAGTGTATAACCCACCTTATCTTGCAAATCATCTAAGTCTTTCACTAGACACTGCTCAGCCAAGCCTGTTTCACATGGAATGCAGCAAACTCACTATCTACTGGAAGAGGAACTTTCTCTTGCCTTTCCTTCCCAAGGTTTGCTCATTGTTAACCAATGCATCCCTGACTGATCTGTAGACATAAAGCTTCCAGGAAGTCAATGACCGACATGGCAGCAGAATTCATGGCCCTTTATTCTTTGCCTTGTTCAAAGACCTGCCCGCTTATACCCAAGAACTTTAAAAGCAACTGTCATCAATGTCTGCTTCCTTGACCCCTGCATCGCATTTCCTTGTGCTGACCACGGTCCCTTTCTCACTTCTCTTTCCAGCATCTTCGAGTGCCAAGGTCTCCCCATAGTCAATGGACAATGTGATCCTTATGCCACTGTGACATTAGCAGGACCATACAGGCAAGTAGTAACCGTATAATCGTTGTGGGTCCTAGGAGACACATGAGGAGTAGTCACTGAGTGCAGTCTGAAGAAATGATAATAATACCTCATTCACAAGAATGCAGGAAGCACTTTGAGGTAGAATATATAATTTTGACTTCCCTTTGTTTCTTTTATTGCTCTCAATTTGCTTTGTAAAGAAGAAATCCTTTATGGTCTTCATGTTGAGTATTTTTGGCTCAGTGAAGGTTCCTAATTTGCATACCATCTGGAGTTGGAGACAAACAGAAATATTTATCAGATAAATAAAGGCAGTAAGTTACTTGTGCATTTAATAGCTCCGTTTTAAGACTAAGAAATTTGGGCTCCGTGGAGTTATTTTTAATCTTAATCCTTCCTCTCTTAATTACAGATCAGAAGCTAAGAAGACAAAGGTGAAAAAGAAGACCAACAACCCCCAGTTTGATGAAGTGTTTTATTTTGAGGTTGGTATTTTAATGGGACTAATATTAAGTTGAAACCCTACATCCGAGGAACTTTGGCAGAAGTCTAGATCTGAGCTATCTCAATGACTTCCTTTTGAAAGTGCTTTTCCGGTATCAGCACAGGCGGAATGGCCAGGACCATTGGCCGGCACCTCCCCAGCTCTGGGAACCATGTGTCAGTTCCCAGAAACTTTCTGGGCTCTTCCTAGACAGAAAAGCTTTTTGGTTTGCTCCCTGCACTGGCCTAATTTTGAGTTACATGCTGGCAAATGAATACTTTCCAAATGATTGAGGTTTGGCTTTTGTTTATTTGTATGTTTTCATTTGTTTATATTAAGCAGATCCACCCAACCTTCCCTGAGCAATGGTGGGAAAATAGTGTTACCGGCTCTTGATGCCAAAAGAGAAATCCATTCTGGTCCAGAGATTCTCCTGTCTGCCTCTCAGATTATGAAACACCAAGATTAGTAAAATGGAGCATGTGAGAGCTGAGGACTTTGTAGGACAGAAAAACAAGTAACTACAAATGAAGTCCCGCTGTAGCTCTGTAGGATCAACACTGGACTGCTAACCACAAGTCTGGCAGTTCAAACCCACCAGCTGCTCTTAGGAAACCCTATACAGGATCGCTGTGAGTCGAAACTGACTCGAAGACACTAACAACAAAACAACAACACAACTAGTTTAAGTTTAAGGAGTCCCTGGGTAGTGCAGTTAACACTCTGGGCTGCTAACCTAAGTGTTGGCAGGATGAGTCCACCCAAAGGTACCGCTGAAAAAAGGCCTGGCAACCTCCTTCCCAAAAACAGCCGTTAAAAACCGTATGGAACACGATTCTACTCTAACCCAGACGGGGCAATTAACTCCACGTAACTGGAGCGGACCAGAAGTTCAAGAAGGCACATTTAAAATACTTATGTATTTAGTTAGGTGCTCAATCCATGAATAAATTTTTCTGAGTGTTTCAAATATGCTGGATCCTGGGGAGACAAGGATGAGTGAAACCTCAAACTTGGCTTCCAGGTGTTTGCTACCTAGTGCTGGTGGTGGTGGTGTGCAGTGCAATCGGTTCCGACCCATAGTGACCCTGTATAGGGTTTCTGAGGCTGTGTCATCTTTACGGGAGCAGAAAACCTCATCTTTGTCCCATGGAACGGCTGGTAGTTTTGAACTGCTGACCTTGAGGTTAGCAGCCCGATTCGTACCACTACGCTAACCAGAGCTCCTTTTTACTACCTAGTAGAGGAGAAAGATATTCAAGAAAATTCTTGCATATGGTGGAGTACCTGCTGACCTGGCTTTGGGGATCTCAAGAGTAGACCCTTGGCCCTGCCTGAGGTGAACACAACTTCTCAGAGATGGTGACTCTTGAGTAGACTGTGAGAAGAGGGATCGCATATCAGGGAGTCATCCACAGAAAGGAGGTCATCTACATGTGTGAGGTATTGGGAGTCTGGCAGAAAATGCTGTTTATCTGGAATTCAAAGTAAGGTTCACATATTGAAGGCACAGTGACAGGTGAGAACCAAGAGTTTCCTATGCAAAGAATTTTCTTTTTCTCTGACAGGTGTCTAGAAGTCCCATGTGTTTCTTAAGTGGTGGAGGGCAGTGAGCAGCTTTATGGGGGAAACGGGATGGAGGGGTTTAGAGGTAAGATCCAGGAGACCTAGGATGAAGAGCCGGTATCAGTCATCGATGGAGATAATACTCGGTGGACTGCAGAGAAGCGGGCATTTTATAGTCAAGCAAAGAAAATGGGTTTTTGTTTGTTTGTTTGTTTTTAAGAGAGTTGAGGTAAGGCAGAAAGCCAATGATGGTTCACCTTAAGTATAAGCCTGATTCATTCTGACAGGGAAGAATTCTTGATCAGAGAAATGGAGACAACCGTTTTTGATGTGAACTGTGAATTAATGGCAGTATTTGCCTTCTTGTCTAAGCTGTCTGGAGAAATTTACATCCGTGCTTTCCAAACCTCTGCTTTTAGCATGATGCACAATAAATGTATTTTACATTGTGACTGACTTCATTTATACATCTGTCTTCATTGATGGACAGTTCTTACCATACTATGAGCCATTCACTCAATATTTTCTATTTTGTACACTTTTACCCATTAAGGAGCCCTGATAGCATAGTGGAGTAGGAGCTTGGCTGCTAACTGCAAGGTCAGAAGTTTGAATCTACCAGCTGCTCTAAGGATGAAAGATGAGGCTTTCTGTTCCCGTAAAGAATTACAGCCTCATATAGGGTCACTGTGAGTCTGGGTCAAGTTCATGGACAAATGGAATGCAAAAATTAGAGAATTTTCCATGAATTTTTGAAGTCCCCTTATTCATCCATCCATCCATCCATCCATCCATCCATCCATCCATCCATCCATCCGTCTGTCTGTCTGTCTGTCTGTCTGTCTGTCTATCCATACATACATACCTACATACATACATAAATCCATCCATACATAGATACGTTTATCTATCTGTCTGTCTGTCTGTCTGTCTGTCTATCAATACATCCATACATCCACCCACCCACTCACCCACCTATCCACTTACCTACCTGTCTATCAATCGCTAGTGTCAAGTCACTAACTTAACTTGACAACCAACATGAGTTTGCACAACAGTGGTCTGGATAGCCAATCTTAAGGTCCACCAGATAGAAAACTGCTTCGCTGGCAACCCCCTTTAATGTAGCAGACCTGCCCAAAGACCAGAGACATTCAGCGTCAAGGCTCAATAACCCTAGCTGCTTGGCTTTGATGTCCCTTGATTCAAAGGCCTCAACCCCTTTGCTTAGTTAGCAACACCTCCCCTTTCATCCGGAGTCTTCTTATCTCATTTCGGTTTCAGCTGTTGAGCAGCACTTCATGGTTTGTGTCAGCTCCAAGGCCTCTGGCTCAGTCTGAGAGCAAGCCCCTGACTGCCGTGCCCCTCAGCCCCCCCCCAGGAAAGGAGAGTGTAGGGGGTAGACGCAGCCCTGCCTACCCACAGGCAACCCTAAAAAAAGAACCACATGGAGACAATCAACAGTTTCAATAGGAAGTAAGTGGCCCCATATGTGCCAGAGTAGAACTGGGCTTCCTATGGTTTTCAGTGACTGGTTTTTCAGGAGATCACCAGGACTTTCTTCTGAGGGGCTTCTGGGTGGACTCAAACTCCCAGCCTTTCCGTTAGCAGCCAAGTACATTAGCCATTTGCACCGCCCAGGGACAACTAAAACCAAAGCACCACACTTATTGTCATTAAGTGGATTCCAGCTCGTGCTGGCTTCGTGTGTTCCAGAGCAGCACTGGACTCCACACGGTTGTCTTGGCTGTCGTCTCTATTGACAGACTGCCAGACGTTTCTTCAGGTAAACTGTTGGGTGGGTTCTGATTGCTGACACTTAGCTCAGTAGTCAAACGCAAACTGGTTTGCACCACTTACAAGCCCTGTACGCATTGAAATTCTGTAAGAGCCACCATCATTCATTTAACAAATGCATTAGCTGCCTACTTTGTGTTGGTGTTGTTGTTATTGTTGTGGTGAAGTGCCCTTGAGTCAGTTCCGACTCATAGCAACCCTCTGTAGGGTTTCCAAAGAGTGACTGGTGGGTTTGAACTGCCAACCTTGTGGTTAGCAATCCAGTGTTTATCAAACATTTACACTCACCAGGATTCCTTGTGCTGGTGTTAGGCTGGGAATAAAATGGAAAAAAAAAACAAAAACCAAAAAATAAATCAAATAACTAACTGAGAGAATTTGTATAGTCATCCGCTGACAGCAGAGGCAGGCTAGAACACTGTTTGGAAGAGACCTGAACCTGCATGAACTGGAACCCTGGTGATAATACTTCAGAACATCTCCTTGTAGACCTGGGCCTCCTGCCACCTCATTGGTAGTCCAGTGTGGGAGACAGATAGTCAGTCGGTCACCCGGTGATAGCACTGTGGCCCTCACTGTGCATAGGAGAAGGTGTGACAGAAGAGAAGATGGTGAAGGAGTCAGGGGGCACCGACCTGCTTCCGAGGAACCAGCCTTCCCCGCTGCCTGAGGACCTGAAGTGAGGAGCCTAGGGTTAGTGGCCGTGGTGTCCTGCTTAGCCAGACCAGATGGTGCCGCAAGATTCACCTACAAATCTCAAGCACGGAAGCAGCATGATTTGTGTTTTTTAAAAATGACTGTTCTGTGTGGAGGAGCCAAGGTGCCCTGTAGGGTAAGCACTGGTCTGCTAACCACAGGCTGGTGGTTCAAACCCATGAGCCGCTCCACAGGAAAAAGATGAGGCTTTCTGCTCCTTACATACAGCTTCTGAAGCAGGTATCGGACGGCTGTGAGTTGTCCTCGGCTAGATGGCAGGGGTTGGGGTTAGGGTTGAGAAGGATTGGTACAGGCTGAGCCCTTATGGAGGCCTTGGAGACGCCTCTCTCATCAAGAGTGACGGAGACGCTAGAAGCAGTGGACACTAGTGTTGGGCTCTGAGAGCTCATTTGAGGGTAGAATGGATGTGGCTTCTGCTGTAGGGCAGGAGGATCAGGTGCCCCAAGCTCCTGCTTTTGTGACCGGAGTAGCTAGTGGGTGGTGGTACCATTTTATGAGATGGGGAGGGTGGGGGGAGAGCAGATTTGGGAGTCCAAGTGGAGGTGGTCAATAAACCAGACCAAATCAATCCCATTGCCATACTGTTCATTCTGACTCACAGCGACCCTATAGACCAAGTAAAACTCTCCAAAGGGTTTCCAAGACTAATCTTCACCAACAGAAGCTCCTATTTTCCCCACTGTGGAGAACATAGTAGGTTCCAACCACTGACCTTTCAGTTAGCACCTGATAGGTTTGAATTGCTGACCTTTCCAATGCTGAACCCATAGAGCGCTCCAGGGGCAACACTGGAAACCAGGGTGTGGAGGAGGGAGACTCCAATGCCCTGCAGTAACAAATGAAATCTTCAGAGCATTTGTTTGTTTCTTTGCACCACCCTGAGCACTGTCTTTATGTTTGCCTCCAATTTGCAAATCAGGAAATTAAAGCCCAGAGGTTAAGCAATTTAAGCAAGCTCACATAATGACTTCGTGCCAAATACTGGATTAGAACTCTGAGCGGAAAGCTTCCCTGAGCTAACCCCTTGAACCCAGAGAGAGGGAGGGAAGAGGAGTGGTGTCTGCCAGGCAAGAAGGAGCCCTGTTTGTAATCAGGGCTGTAATTTTATAAGGGTTTATGCAGTTCCAAGAAGAAGCATACACTGTAACTTGCTGAGATTACAAAGAGTCCTGCTGCTTGATACATTGTTATTCCGTCCACAAGGGTGGCTATGGATTGGACAGAAATGTGCTTCAAGTCTACCCCATCTCACTTTTTAGTTCCTTTTTACATTTTAAGGAACTCAAGATCCCCAAACTATCAAGAGGAAAATAACAGTGTTTGCTGTTTTCTTTCATTTTTCTAACCCCAGCTAAATTGATATGCATCCTTTTTCCCCTTTGTGGGCAAAAGAAAACTTGAAAGCCCTCCGACATTGCTCATGAGGGAAGTTCAAGGGCATCTGTGGTTTCAGACAGCAACATCAATGCCTCATTTCATGGTTCTGAGATGTGGTCGTTTCATGGGTGAGGTGCTTGTACCCTATCATATTAATACAAAAGGAACTTCTAAAATGTTTGCTTCTTCTGTCAGCGAATGCAAGGAACTGACCTTGAGATGCTTTTAATAAGGAGAAACAGCAGCTTCCTCCAAGTGGCTGTCTAGGAGTCCTCTTCCTCCCTAAAAGCACACATCACTTTGAAGCATCAGCAGCAAAAAGAAAAGGCCCTGTAAGGGACATCTGTCCAAAGTCGCTGGACAGTTCGGACTTTGAGTGAAGCACATCTTAGCGCCCTGTGCTTATCACACCGATGGGCATCTAATGGGGGACTGTTTGAAGATTGAGGCAGGGCGCCCTCCTTACTCTTCCACCCACAGCCCACCTAGCACATGTTGTTAAATCGGTTAAGTGTGTTCCTACTCACTGTGGCCCTCTATGGGATGTCCAGGCTGTAAATCTTTGCAGAAGCAGAAAGCCTGTGGTTCACAGTTCATTGCTTATCCTACAGAAGCACTGTGCTCCACAACTAGTGTATTGTTGTTGTTGTTGTTAAGTGCCGTCGAGTCGATTCTGACTCATAGGGACCCTGTATAGGGTTTCCAAAAAGAGGCTGGTGAGTTTGAACTGCTAACCTTGTAGTTCAAATGACTTTGCTGTCCATTACTGTGTCCCACCAGGATCCCAACTAGCACATATTGTTGTTAAGTGCCATTGAGTCAGTTCTGGCTCATAGCGTTTCTAAGGAGTGGTTGATGGATTTGAACTGCTAACTGTGTGGTTCAAAATGACCTTGTGGTCCACTGAATTATCCTGCAATGCCACACCAGGACCCCTAACTAGAACAGTTGTTAAGTCCTGTTGAGTTGCTTTAGACTCATAGTGACCCTGTATGGGGTTTCCAAGGAATGGCTGGTGAGCTTTGAACCGCCGACCTTGTGGCTCAAACTGACTGTGCAGTTCAATGCATTAACCCACAGCTCTTTAATCCACTAGCACATAGTAGGACTCAAATACTTAGAAGATATGTGTTGATGTGGGGCAGATGGGGAGACGGGCCTTAGCTTCTGGCTGTGACCTGTGTCTGAGTCCCTGCTATTGTTGTTAGGTGCTATCGAGTCAGTACCCACTCATAGTGACCCTGTGCACAACAGAACGAAACACTGCCCAGTCCTGGGCCAACCTCACAACTGTTACCATACTTGAGCCCATTGTTGCCACGCTTCATGCTGCCACTATGCCAATCTGTTCTATTTTTCTCTGACCCTCCACCTTACCAAACATGATATCCTTCTCCAGAGACTGGTCCCTCCTGACAATATGCCCGAAGTATGAGAGACAAAGTTTGGCCATCCTGGCCTCTAAGAAGCACTCTGGCTGTACTTCTTCCAACACAGATCTCTTGGTTCTTTTGGCAGCCCATGGCACTTTCAATATTCTCCTCCAATACCATAACTCAAAGGCATCAATTCTTCTCTGGTCTTCCTTATTCACTGTCCAGCTTTCACATCCATATGAGGTTATTGAATGCATATGGCATGAGTCAGGTGCACCTTAGACCTCAAGCTGACATCTTTGCTCTTTCACTTTCAAAATGTCTTGTGCAGCAGTTTTGCCTAATGCAATATGTCATTTGATTTCTTGACTGCTACTTCCATGAGTGTTAATAGTTGATCCAAGAAGAATGAAGTCCTTGACAACTTCAATCTTTTCTCCATTGATAAGAATGTTGTTTATTGGTCCAGTGGTGAGGATTTTTATTTTCTTTACATTGAGATACAGTCCATACTGAAGGCTGTGCTCTTTGATCTTCATCAGTAAATATTTTAAGTCCTCTTCACTTTCAGCAAGCAAGGTTGTATCATCCGCATATCGCAGGTTGTTAATGAGTCTTCCTCCAATCCTGATGTAACATTTTTCTTCATAGAACTCAGATTCTTGGATGATTTGTTCAGCATATGGGTTGAATAACCCTGTATAGGGTTTCTGAGGAGTGGCTGGTGACTTTGAACCATCAAGCTTGTGATTAGTACTCCAGTGCTTATCCTATCGCACCACACCAGGACTCCAACTGCCCCCCTAAGAGTCCTTATATGCAGAATGAAGAGAGTTTACCGATTGTAATGGATGTTGTGTGAGGATTAAATGGGTCACAAGTGTCCCCTAGCACCATGCTCCCAGGACTTGGAGGCCTGAGGCTACAAAGGAAACTAATTTTGGCATGCTTCTTCTGGAGAGTTGAGCAAAGCCGACTTGAAGTGTCTCTGTAATACAAGTCTTCATCATCCTTATCAGGTGTGTGAGGAAAGGCAGAGTAACCCTTCCCTGTATTCAGAGACACGTGAGTTCACAATACAGATAGTGTGTAGAGCACGGCCGGACACACAACCATCGGGACTCTCCGTATCCTTGTTGTAGGGTTTTTGTCATGACGTAATGGTTTAAAAGTGCTTTCTCCTTGTCTATGCCATCAGGTGACCAGACCCTGTAGCTACAGCAAGAAATCCCACTTCGACTTTGAGGAGGAGGACGTAGACAAACTTGAAATTAGGTAAGTCTGACAATCAATGTTTTCTACTTGGCAATTTCAGTTTGAAGTCACTTTTCTTGTTTTGGTTTGCTTTATAAAGTGGGGGTGGGGTGGACAGATGGCTTTTTTGGTAATTTTAACACTAAAATTTTAGCAACTATGTTGTTGTTGTCAAGTGCTGTCGAGTCGGTTTCGACCCACAGCGACCCTGTATAGGGTTTCCGAGGTGAGGTTGAACCGCTGGCCTTGCAGTCAAACGGACTTTGCAGTCTAGCACATTAACCCACAGCACCACATATAGTTGAAGCAAAAAACCCTTGTCATAAATTTCCCAGATATTTGGGTGGTAGTGGTTGTTTTGAGCCATGGGGTCAGTTCCAGCTGCCAGCAGCCCCGTGTAGGGTTTCTGAGGGTGTCAATCTTGACAAGAGCACAAAGCCTCATGTTGTTGTTGTTAAGTGTTGTCAAGCCGGTTCCAACTCATATTGACCCTGTGTAGGGTTTCTGAGGAGCAGCTGGTAGGTTTGAACTGCCAACCTTGTGGTTCAAAATCCATTGCTGACCCTACAGCACCACACCAGGAGTCCAGAAATCCTAATAGTGGGATGAAAAGATATTTGTGTATCAAATGGTAAAATGTTTTTATAGTTCACTTGACAGTATCTTCTCATGGATGAAGAACAAAAGATGTACGTTACTCATGCCTTCAAGATTTCATCCGCCCAAATGTTTGAGGTCACCCATGTCTGGGTGAACTGTGGGCAGCAGCTGCTTTTAGGATTCTCTTATAAAGCCCTTGGTCTGCACTGTGTGTGCTTGTCACCCTTCAAGATTGTAACTTACAATGTTTACTAGCCAGAGATGGAGAGAGGGAGCAGCTGAGGACTCATGGAAAGAGAGGGACTGAGAGCTGGAGGCCAGGAGGCAGGCTTGCAGAATGTGCCCTTTGGTGGTGTAAATTATTATATATCCCTGAGTGTTTTGTCTTTGTTGTTGTTGTTGTTGTTGTTGTTGTTGTAAAGTGCCGTTGAGTCAGTTCTGACCCATAGCGACCCTGTATAGGGTTTCCAAGGAGCAGCTGGTGAGCTTGAACTGCCAACCTTGCTGTTCAAACAGCTTTGCAGTTTTTGTGTATACCCCCCTAAAACAAAAAAGAAAACCAGAGGGAATGGAAGTCAATACTGTTGACTGATGATCCACGGAGGAGATTGTAATCATTGCAATGAAACGATGGTGTAAAGCTGATGTTCTCCCATGTAAACGATCACTCAATTCACAATAAAAACCTGGAAAAACAAATGTTTACTAGCAACACAGAAGGTCCTCCTTGAGCCTCGGGCTCTTATAAAGAACTGTATGGGGTCCAAGTGACAGAAGCAACTCCAGAGGGTAGACAGGAAACTCGGGAACCAGCGTGTTTATTTGAATGGGGAGGTACCGTTTGGAAAATCGAGTAAGAATGGTTGTGGAGATTTTACAGACTTAACATAATCCTGCCAATGAATGATGCACATAGAAGTGATTGAATTGGTGTATGTTCTCCTGTGTACATTTTCAACAGCAACAAAATCAAATACAACAATTTACAGGCATCAAATTTAGAAAATATTCCAGGGCTCTCTGCCCACCATCTTTGGTTTCCAGATCTTGGGTTTAGAAAATCCCCTGTGGGAACGCCAGCTTTTCTCTTGGACAGAGCAGAGGTAGGGCAGCTTGGGTCAGGGGTGGGTGGTACTGAGGGTCTGGTCACCACCCTGCTCCGAGTGGAACAGGACCACTTACTCGTAGAATCACTGAGCTTCTCCCATGCTCCAGGCTGGACCCAGCTCCTTCTCTGAGGAGCTCCTGCCCTCCTGGGAAATGCTAAGCACCATTTCTTGTAAAATGATCTTCTCTGTGGATCCTATATTTATCTTCCCTTGTTCTGTTCAAGCGTGTTGTCATAGAAACTGAGTCTTTGTTAAACATTCACCTATGGCTGGTTGGCTCCTATAATCTTCCTTTCTTAGCATCCTAATATTTTCCATAGGAAATGCGGGAGAAAGACACGTGTTGTTTAGTGAAGGGATTTGAATGCTTATATCAAGGGGACATGTTTCTCATGTCCACAATCCAGAAAGAACTTCAGAAGAAATACAAGCAAATGTGAATCTTTACTTCTAGAAGGCCTCCACAATCCCATTTACTACAAGTCTTGTAAAAGGTGACCTTTGAGGAATGCCCATCTGATGGACCAAGTAATTGTCCTCTTCTCTTCCTAAGAGTAAGCTGTATTCGTGTTTGTTTTCTTTCTGTTTAATGCCTGCCTACTATGAAGACATACATCATTTGAAACTCCATATTGTGCAAAAATGAAACATACTAATAATAATGGAAGCATAACAAATATTACTCAAAGCATCTCTTTCCTCCAGCCCTGAGTTTGCATCCCCTATCTCTGTTGTTGTGAAGTGCTGTTCAGTCAATTCTGACCCATAGC
>NW_006408547.1:25142410-25162432 GCF_000296735.1 Chrysochloris asiatica | reverse complement strand
GATAAAATATTGCTGTGGTTGTACGGAGAGAACCACATGCGGTACCCTCATATTCTTCATCAGGAAGATGGCAGTGTTCCTACAAGATGCAGCACCATCCACAACACACAGGGTCTGCAGCCGTGCCCTGGGGAGCTTACGTTGTAATGAGAGAGGCAGAGAATAAACACATCCATGAATATGTTGTGTAGCTTAATACAATCACGAGGGCTAAGATCATCACACTTGGGTCTGACTTAAGATATGTTTATTTTTGAAAACACAGTTCTATTCTGAATCACATGGGGTTGCCCTGAGTTGGAATTGACGGAAACACATTTGGTTTTTATTTGAGAATCTTTACGAATTTTCCTACGTTTCAGATGGTTTAAAATCAGCTTTCTCTTGTAGGCTTAGGATATCCTGAGGCCTATGAGGTTTGATTAGAAAGACCACAGCCGTGTAGGTAGGGAAGAGATTGTTCTTGTTCCTCAAATGAACCCACACTGGCTCTTCAGGGCTCTTGAGCAATAACTGAGGTGTATGGAGAGGCTTCAGGGCTGCGCAGGGGAGGGCTGACCCTGCTGGTGACGGTGAAGGAGAGCAAGCAGAGGACTACTCGGAGGTTGTACAGAATGTCCTCTGAGCACGTTTCCCTTCCCCCCAGCACTTCCTCTTCCCACCACATGCAAGACTGAGGGGTTTGTGTCCGGATCTTTCTCTCTTCCCGTAGTGTCCTAAGGAAATGCATTTATCCCCACAGACATGACTTGGTGTGAGCCCAAGTTTTAAATGTATTCAGTTCGTTTGCATCTGCAGTGTCAGTACCTTAGAATTCTGAAATCGAGGCAAAGTAGCCCTAAATTTTGAGCTTCTGAAAGGTCCTCATGGGAAGACTGTAACAAAGTGACAAGGCCTTGGTTAAAAATTGCCTTTTTGATACCAGCTGTTCCTCTTACAAGCAGCTTCCTCATTTTTCTTGTTAAGAGAAAGAAGCTTTGTCTGTCTGTCTGTCTGTTTTAATTGGGCTCTGAATTACAAAATCAAGTCAGTCTTAAGGCTTGGGGAATTTGCTGTTTTTAAGTATTGAAACAAAAATGTCTTAAAATGTTTCTCAGCTCAAAAAAAAAGAGGCCTGATAAATTGTTTGTGATCTTACTAAATTGTCAACTGCTGGTTTTCATATTCTAAAAATAACTTACTGTGGGACAGATTCCTGTTTGTCCTCCTCTAAGGCCACTGTCACTGTCTTCCAAATGCTTATCGATTCTGATTAGGATGTCTGTTCTACTGCTAAATGTACAATGCTGTTTCATGTCCTTTGACCACCAGAATGTAGTTCGAAATGTTGACATTCTATTCCTAGCTCCTTGTGGTGAATGGTGGGTTAAGTTTTGCAGTTTTCAAATCTGTTAACTTGTGAGTTCCCGCTGACACCTTCCAACAGGAAGATTCAGATACCACAGCCTCACAATCCGATGTGAGCTCTACCTGGGGGCGGGGTGGGGGGAGGATGAGTGAGTGAGCGATTGCTCTCATCTCCAAAGTGAACAGAATGTTCAGAAAGCTGGGTGTGGACGTTTCACAAAGATGCTTACATAAATAGTGCTGTGGTTTGGCAGCCATTTGTAACCCAGCATTCTTCTTTTTCCTTTTTCTTGGTGGGAAGTGTTTCGGCCTCTTTTGTGGATAATGTATCCTGGGAAGTAGTGTGTGATTGGTGGATGTTCAGGTTCTAAGTTCAGGTGGAGAAGGAGCATTCAATAACACCAGTTTTTTTCTCTCTCTAGATACACTTTCTTGCGATGGAAAGTCATTGCAATCCTGATTTTTAAATAGATCAGGCTAGCCAGTCCTGGCATTTTCATTTCTTTTCACACCACATCGTTTTCTACTGACAATCTCATGCCCTGAGAAGTAATGAGAGTGAGGAGAATTAGACCCACCTCACGAACGCCTGCCCCTTTCATTAAACTCCTCCAAATGAAAAGTTATGATGCTTGGAGCATGGGCCAGAGCGTTTAAGAGCTGCACCTGTGTAAAGCGCTCCTGTTTGTAATGTGAGGACCACTAGACCCACCAAGCTTTCCCACTTTGAGAAGTGCTTCTTCACCTGAACTCCTCCATGAGGTAATGAAGACTGTACACATTGCTAAACATATTGCATATATGGTGTGCAGACATACCCAGATCCTAAACAGCTTGCATCCTGGGGCAAAGAGGAGGCGGAGGCAGAGCCCTGGGAGACCATCCTGGTCACATATGCTGGACAGATGTGCTCTGCCCCCTTCTAATTTTTTTCATTTGCAACCTGGGGAAAGGCAAGTTTTCGTTCCTGGTTTGAACTTCTAGTTTGAACATACTCGGCTAGTTCAGATCTTCATCCAGACGGACTTTGGCAGAATCGAAGGTTCGATCACGTTCCAAGCCCTTCTTGAGGAAAAGAAAAGAAGGGAAACTAAACTGTTCCTAATCTCTATCTTACTGTCGGTTATCCTTCTCTAAGTCACGTTTGTATTATTGGCTGTTGTTTTTCAGAGTTGACCTCTGGAATGCTAGTAACTTGAAGTTTGGAGATGAGTTCCTGGGAGAATTAAGGATCCCATTGAAAGTTCTGCGGCGGTCCAGCTCCTACGAAGCATGGTAAGGTAATGGCGTGCCCAGAGATCAGCTGGCGGTGGTGGTTGTGTGCCACTGACTCGGTTCTGACTCATAGCGAGCTTGCATATGGTTCCTGAGGTTGTCAGCCATTATAGGAGCAGAGAGCCTCCTGCTAGGTTCGAACTGCTGACCTTGTGGTTAGCAGCTCAGTTCATAAAGCTGGTGAGAAATCAAAAGAAAACAGCAATAATAAAAAGGCTTCCCAAATGAAACGGTTCAAACTCTGTGTACTCAGCCCTCTGTCTTCTCAGGGAGAGCCCACTGCCTCTTACTCTGCACATAGTTCTGACAGCTCTTACTTGGTGAAGTAGTTTCTTCTTGTGCAGCAGGTGAGAGATAGTTGATGAGGAGACGTGCAAACATAGGTGATGGCTCCGAACCTTAAGACAAGGAAAGGAGAGGAGGGAGGGAGGGTAAAACACTGGCCTTAAAATGTTGGCATAGCAAACTGTCCCTCATCTGATTATTCAGTAATGCTTGTTAGTAATCTCATACATGAGCCCTGGATATCCACAGACAAATGTAAAAACCTTCCCTAAAAGCCGAGACTGTAAATTCCAAAAAGCCAAGTCCCCCCCCATCCAAAAAAAAAGCCAAAGAGGATAGAGAGAAATACTGTAAACTGATGATATATGGTAGGGATAATAATCAATGTAATGAAACAAGCTATATGAATGGTTGAATGTGAAGCTGATGATGTGCCCTGTAAACTCTCACTCAATGCAAAATAAAAACATTTAATTTAAAAAAAAAAAAAATGTTGGAAACAGCATCTGGGGCCTGGTTATTGGCGATGCTACTTCATTGCTGATCTCCAGGTACTGACTCATGACCTCGATCTTTACCTGTAAAGCTTAAGTCGTCCGAAGGTACCTCCTCACCCTCTGAGGAAAGTATGAAAGGGTGCGTTTATTTCAAGAAAATCTCGACTTCAGACCCCACATCTATAATGCAGAATATTTCAGCTCTGCACTGTAACTCATTCAAGTATCCCAGATGGCTCAAGTGTTGCTACTTTCCCATGGATTTATTTCTTGTTTTCCTTAGAGCACTTTGTGTTTTTGCATAAGGGAAATCCTTGGCCTTACTTCATGATCAGTGTATAAATCAAATTGCATCTCAATAAATAGGATCAGTATGAAATCTTAAATATTTCTGACCCTGGTCATTGGTTCTCTGACTTCATTTCCTTTACCAGATACATTGCACACGAAGAGAATGTCTTGTTGATTTATACACATCAGCAAATAAGGACAGAAAAACCATCACACAATTTGTATCACTTTTCACATTGCGCTCAATAGCAGAGTTCTCTGTCAACAGAAACTACCGGAATACATGTGCCTTTTAATTCCATGAGCTGTAGGCAGCTGGCCCAGGACCATATAGTTAGACTCTGGTTTCTTGCCAGGAGCCTTAAGCAAACCCCCAGCCATCGTAACCAAGGATCTAATGCTTGGCTGGGGACCCTCTGAAGCCCTCACCAATATACCATGCTGGTGAAATGCTTTGGAGATAAGATCTGCCTATATAGAATCTTTAAATTGTATATCTAATACAATTAGAGAAAATAGAGTTCCTGAATGGGACAAGAGAGGAGAGATTCCAAAGACAGACACTACCAATGACCATGCAATCCTCCAATGGTCCAGCTGTCCCCAGCCACCCACAACTCAGTACTAGTTCAGACACTGAGGCTGTCCTCTATGTTCATGAAAATAATAACAAGTCTGCCTCTTGCTTGCCCAGCGTCAAGTGTCAGTCTTCACAGGGTAATGGTTTTACTGCAGACTTGACCCTGACCCTGACGACTTGTGTGTAGATTCCAGCCAACGTCTGGCCTCAGACACTTGTTTCTTGTTCACGTCCACTCACTTCTCCTTTTCATCCTTCTCATGCCTCCCACCTAGTCCCACTTTTCTCCCTTCCCTTCTAAGTTGTTAACTGCCGTCAAGTCAATTCTGAGAAGAGGTTGGTGGGTTTGAACCACCAGCCTTGCAGGTAACAGTCCAATGCTTATCCTACAGCGCCACATCAGGACTCCGACTTTGAAGTGTGCGGCTCTTCATGAGAGGCATTACAGTAAGCCTCCTCGGGTGGGAAGCATCCCCCCCCCCAGACACTACAATGGGGGCCTCCTACGGAATCATCTGCTTCAAACCCTGACACCTGAAGACGGATGTGAGGGGGAGCCCATCTGCTGAGCAGGGTGCTAGGCTTGGCCCCTTCAAAGATGCCGCTGCCTCACCCAGGCTGATTCTGTGTGTCCTTTCCAGGTATTTCCTTCAACCCCGGGATAACGGCAGTAAGAGCCTGAAGCCAGGGGACCTCGGGTCCTTAAGGTTGAATGTGGTTTACACAGAAGACCATGTTTTCTCCTCAGACTATTACAGTCCTCTCCGGGACCTCCTGCTGAAGTCTGCAGACGTGGAGGTAATTTGCCTGCGTGCCTTTTTGGTTTATCTACCAATGACCTTTGGCAAACAATCACAAACAGTTCTCGGGGTGATGGAGGGAGAACCGCCTCAGCTGCTTCCTGCCCTTATTTATGAATTTCACCATTGGCCCCAAGTCTCCTCTACACCCCTGTCTGCTGACAAAAGATCTTTATCTCCTTTTGCTGGCTGTAAGGGGAGACACACCCAACTCTTGTGCAGTTAGAGCCGTTGTGAGAACCCACAGGCAGGGTGTATGACTTCCTAACTTTTATGTTCCACTGTCAGCCAAATGTCTTTGGTTTCCTTTGCTCACAAACCCTCTTCTGTTTGAATTTTGAGGGCTGATGGGAGGAGGAGCAGAGCTCAGGGTGCTCTCTTCTGTGCATGAACCCACCAAATTGGAGATTTTAATGAGTTTTTTTGTTTTTGTTTTATGAAATGCATGTTTTCTATCTAAGTAAAAAGCTGTATGTGTCATAACTAGAAATGGCAGCACGTATTAGTAAAGGGAGAAAGGAGAGAGGGAAAACACAGATTCACCCATTGTTCTTTGATGACCTTGTTGTTTCACCGAAAAACTGAACTAACCATTAGGGTGGTTTCTCTGTGGAGAAGTGGGGTTTTAGATTGCTGCCCCCTACTGACTGTATCTATCAAACAGTGTCATTCACACGCAAGTAAAATTATGTTAGTTGTTGGTAAGTGTCGTTGAGTTGGTTCCAACCCATAGTGCACGATTGTAGTAGTACATCGACAGGAAGCTATAAGAAATTCAAACTGGATTCAGAAGAGAATGTGGAAAGAGGGATGTCATTACTGATGTCAGATGGATCTTGACTGAAAGCAGAGAATACCACAAAGATGCTTGCCTATGTTTTATTGACTATGTAAAGGCATTTGACTGTGTGGCTCGTAACAGATCATGAATAACATTGTGATTAAGACTAGGAATTCCAGAACATTCATTGTAAGAACATTCATTGTACTCCTGTGGAACCTGCATATAGACCAAGAGACATTTGTTCCATCATAACCAAGAGACATTGCATGATTGAAAATCAGGAAAGGTGTGTGTCAGGTTGTATTCGTTCACTATACTTAATCTCTATGCTGAGCAAATAATTCGAGAAACTGGACTTTATGAAAAAGAACATGGCGTCCGGTTTAGAGAAAGACTCATTAACAACCTGCGATATGCAGATGAGACAACCTTGCTTGCTGAAACTGAAGAGGACTTAAAGTACTTACTGATGAAGATCAAAGACTGCAGTCTTCTCTAGGGATTTCTCTATAGTGTCAAGAAAATGAAATTCTCACAACTGGATCAATAAGATAATATCATGATAAATGGAGAAAATATTGAAGTTGTCAAGGATTTCATTTGATAATCAGCACCATGGACTATCAGTCAAGAAATCAAATGACATATTATATTGCATTGGACAAATCTGCTGCACGAGACCTCTTTAAATTGTTAAAAAGCAAAGATGTCAGTTTGAGAGCTAAGGTGTGCCTGACCCAAGCCGTAGTATTTTCAGTTACCTCGTATGTGAAAGCTGGACAGTGAATAAGGAAGATCAGAGAAGAAGCAATATCTTTGAGTCATGGTGTTGGTGAAGAGTGTTGACTATACCATAGACTACCAGAAGACAGCACTGGTAGCATAGTGGTTATGAATCGGGCTGCGAGCCTTAAGGTCAGCAGTTCGAAACTACCAGCTGTCCCGTGGGAGAAAGATGAGGCTTTCTGCTCCCGTAAAGATTTACTTCCTCGGTAACCCTGTACTCTGAACCAACACAACATCAATAAACAACGGTGACAACCAGAAGAGTGAATAAATCTGTTCTGGAAAAAGTACAACCAGATGCTCCTTAGAGACTAAGATGCTGAGACTTAGTTTCATGTACTTGGACAGGTTTTCAGGAGGGACCAGTCCCTAGAGAAGGACAGGATGCTTGGTAAAGTCGAGGGTCAGCAAAAAGAGGAAGGCCCCCAACGAGATGTAGCATTTACAGTGAATTTACAGAGCACACCAAAAGTTGTGAAGATAGTGTAGTGTGTCCTTCTGCTGTGCACAGGGTCATCGTGAGTCAGAACCAACTTGGCGGCACCTAATGACAACCATGATTGAAAGATACTAACACAGGAGGGAAAGTGAAATCTCCAAGGCACAGACCCTGGAGTCTGGCACACCTAGATCCAAGGGTCATTGGAGATGGTGTGGGGCTTGATCTCTAAAGGCTTTTGTTGTCTCTTTGCTCAGCCTGTGTCTGCATCCGCCGCCCATATTCTGGGTGAAGTTTGTAGAGAGAAACAGGAAGCAGCGATCCCATTGGTGCGGCTCTTCTTACACTATGGCAAGATAGTGCCTTTCATCAGTGCCATTGCAAACGCCGAAGTGGAAAGGACTCAGTGAGTACCTGACACCGCCCTGCGGCCTCTCTCCCGAGCCCCCTGACCCTCTCTTTCTCTGCCTTCCCTCCTCTTGTAGGAACGTCAAGCCCATCTCCACAGGCAAGTCGAAACATGATGGGGAAACGCGAACAACAAGGTCCGCAGTTCAAACCCACCAGCTGCTCCTTTGGAAATCCTTTACAGGGTCGCTATGAGTTAGAGCCGACTTACAACAACAACAACAACAGTTCCTACTGAGTCTCTGTGTGGTTCAAACAATGAATTCGCATGACTTCTAACCAAAAGGCTGAAGGTTCGAGTCTATTCAGAGACACCTTGGGAGCAAGAGCTGGAGATCTAGTCCCCAAACTCAGCACAGTTCCACTCTGTGTGACACACAGGAGCTCAGCATAAGTCAGAAACAACTTGATAGCAACTGGCTTACTGGTTTAGAGTTACTACCACTTGTAGGTGAGAAAGTAAGGCTACGGAACAGGGGTGGGGAACCTACCAAATTTTTTTTTTCTACCAAAATTTATAGCATTATTTGTGGGCCATACAAAGTTAGCTTGCTATATTTGGTCCAGCACTGAATTAACTCGCCCCTAATGTGATAGCTGGAGTCCTGGTGTGGCGCTGTGGGTTAATGCGCCAGACTGCAAAGCCGTTTAAACTGCAAGGTCGGCCGTTCAAGCTCACCAGCTGCTCCTTGGAAACCCTGTACAGGGTCGCTATGGGTCGGAATCAACTCGACGACACTTGACAACAACAACAATGTGATACCTGGAACTGCGGTTGCCTTGGCAGGACCAGACCAAATGATTTCACGGGCTGGACGTTCCCCACCCCTGCTAGAAGATTTGAGTAATTCGTTAGCAGTAGAAGTCACCCTCAAAAAATCCTTCGGGGGAAATATTGAGGAAACTAAGTATAAGCAGCATCTTCAAGACAATAATCTAAATTCATATTTTTCTTTCAGAGGCATGTTTATGTGGTTTTTTGTTGATGTTGCTTTTTTAAAGAAAACTAAAAACCAAAAACCTCACCTTTTCTTTAGGACATCTCAGAGCAAGTGTGCAAAGAATTGGGTTACCCATGAGCACTGATTGTTTTAAGGGGGTCACTCAATTCCTCCCGGCCTTTTACAATCCGCTCTGACTCCACCTCATGTTGAGATTTTATGAGTTCCCTATAGATGGAGTCGAGGACTGCAGATTGGTCGGCCAACATCCTCACAAGGAGCAACATTTCCTTTGGTCCCCTTGTCACCCTAAGGGAAGGGAATAGCAGTTTGATTAAAGAGACCATAAAGCACCCACCAGTTAAGCGAAGTAAAGGGTTACCCTGATTCGTCTGCTACTCCACTAGACCCTGCACCCTGACCACAGTTTTAGGTGCTTTGGAATCAGTCAAGTTGATTCCAACTCACAATGACTTTTCAGCTCAGCACAGAGCCGCTCTTTAGGGTTCTCCAGACTCAATCTTTCTGGAAGCAGACAGTCCCCTTTGTCTTTCTCCTGTGGAACAGCTTGGCAGCCTCATGCTTAACCCATTGCACCCCAACAGCTCTTCATTTTAGTGTTTAGAATCAATCTCACCAAGAGTGGCAAATTGGCAAAGATCAATACATTATATTACCTTCTGAGTTAAAGAGCACATGGGGCTGGCTTACACAGGAGAGAGATTTAGAGGCATTTCAGAAGGCCTAGGTCATAATTGTCTTAAAAAACAAAACAAAACAAAAAAATGAACCTCTTGCTGTCAAATTGATTCCGACTCATAGCCACCCTGTTTGCTACAGAGTGTTGTTAAATGCTGTTGACTTGGTTCCGACTCACAGCTCCCCTGTTAGGGTTTCTGAGGAGAGCCTGGTGGGTTTGAACTGGCGACCTTGCAGCTCAACCTGACCTTGTGATCCTGCAACACCACACCAGGGCTCCTTGCTGCAGAGTGGAACTGCCCCATAGTTTCCTGGTTGTATTTTTCACTGATCACCTGGGTTTTCTTCTGTGGCGTCGCTGGGTGGGTCTGAACCGTAAAACCTTTAGGTCAGTTGTTATTTGTGCCTTCAAGTCGGTTCTGACCCATAGCGACCCTTATAGGGTTTCCTAGGAGCAGCTGGTGAACTTGAACCACCAACCTTGCAGTTCAGATCGACTTTCCAGTCCAGTGCATTAACGCACAGCACCACCCCAGGACAGTAGCATACGCTTGTATTTCCCAAGGACCCTAATCCTCTCCACCTTGTAAAGACAACTGAAGACCCACCAAGGTGACCTTATTTCTGAATCAGACAAAAGGACATTCCAAAACAGGCTCCACCTCCTTATCCAGCATTAACATCATGTTGCTATTGTTAGCTGCTGCAGGGTCAGTTCTGACACATAGCAACCCTTCAGAGGGTTTCCAAGGAGAGACTGATGGGTTTGAACTGCCACCTTTGTGGTTAGCAATCCAGTGCTGACCCTATAGCGCCATACCAGTATCACACAGAGACAAAAATCATCCCCCCAAATGTTTTTCAGAGACCCCAATACCATCTTCCGAGGAAACTCTCTGACTTCCAAGTGCATCGATGAAACCATGAAGCTAGCTGGCATGCACTACCTGCATGTCACGCTGAAGCCCATCATAGAAGAGGTGAGTCAGCGCCCCCTACAGGCCTTCCCTGGGAGAGCTGAGGCAATCACACACACACACACACACACACACACACACACACACAGCTAAGAGCTTTAATACTAGCTTTCTTTTTAGTTTGTAGAGAAGTTTCATGATGCATTCCATAACTGTCTACATTTTCTTGTATTAAAAAAATAATGCTTAAAGGAACTCCATCATCCAGCTAAATTCAGAAGGACATGCAAGGAAGAGATGGTTTGCTCGTGAGAAAACCCACATAGCTCTGCGTGCCTATGACTCTCCCTGGGTCCCTAAAAGAGTGTAGTTTCTGCCAGCGCCCTGGTGGAGTTGTGTGCTATAGGCTTTCATTATCTCTCTCGGACAGTCTGATCTTTTTCCAGGCTAGTAATTGACAACCACATTCAAACCACGTTTCCTTTCCAGTTGACTCAGGGCTTTCTACCCTAACCTGTTCAGTGTGATACCTTCCCCCAAAACAGTTTCATGAAAAAAAACAGGCTCTTTGTAAATGAGAGAGAATTTAAAATAGCATTCTGGTTTGATTTGTGGGCAAGATGGTTTTAGCGTTTTGAAGGAAAAATGCTATGGCAACTTGTTGGAATCTGATTGTACTTCAGCGTCGGCTGCCAGGGCCAGAGGCCTCACTGTTCAGAGCTGTCTTTTCTGCACTGGACACATGATTTCCATCTCAGTGAGGCCTGCTATTCCTCCTCCCCACTGCCCTTCTAGAACCTACCTCGGATACTCATGACTTTCATTGCTTTTCCCAGATATGCCAAAGTCACAAGTCTTGTGAAATTGATCCTGTAAAGTTAAAAGATGGTGAAAACCTTGAAAACAATATGGTAAGACATCCTTACGTTTCCTGAAGTCTGTCCGTCACCTACATCCTTACGTTTTGTTCACTCTCGTGTTTCCTGAAGTCTGTTCGTCACCACCTGTTAGTGAGGTTTCTCAGTGTGGTGGCCCCTTCGGGACTTGGTTTCACTCAAGGGTCCAGGGTGGGGTAGGGAAGACCTGAGCTGTGCTTTGCACAGCAGGGAGACTACATGAGTCTGAAGCAGAAATGCTTGTGTGTGCTGTGTTAAGCTCACTGTGGTTCAGCGTGTGTAAAACTGTCCGTCCCAGGCTGATGGCCATTCACCACCATTTTGTGTTGCTGACCCTCTCCTGCATTGTCTCCGTGAAGTGCCTCACCAGGCTCTGCTTACCAAGTGGACTCCTTGGCTCTCCTGCACTTTTCCTCATCTCCCGGAATGACCCGGAAGCATTCCTGTTAGAGTTGACACCAGGAACCTTCTCAGTCTCACTTGGTTCCTCCACCTCAACAAACACAAGTACCCAAAACTTGAGCACCTCATGTTGTCCCTGGGAGCTCTGTTCTATTTTTAAATTAAACACAAAGCTCCCTGATTTTGACACTCAACCCTAAAGTTTTCATCTTTTCCTATAGTTTCTCCATACCAGGTCATGCTAAGTTGTGATCATACCTTTAGATAATAGAAGCAAAGTTCCTGCCTTCAGGGAATTCCATTCGTTAAGGTCATCAGGGTGGAGGTGAAGGATAGAGTGTAGGTCTCTCTCTCAGATTCCCCAGAACTCAGTAAACAATTACTTTCATCACTAGAAAATATTACGGTTTTCAGTGTGCATTTTACAAGGAAATGGGTGTTTGGGGGATTTTTGTTTGTTTGTTTTAATGCAGTGGGAAGTAGATCTTATATGGAAGAGTGTATCAAGCCTACATAGTTTAAACAGAAGTCCCCGGCTGGTACAGATGGTTAAGCATTTGATTGAAGGCCCCTTGTCAGAAGGGTCTGCTGATCTACTTCTGACAAATCAACCACTAAAAGCTCTACATTGCAGTTCTGGTCTGTCACATACGAGGTCAGCATGAGTGGGATGCTACAGGAGAAGTTTAAAGAGTATTGGAATGAATTGGAAGGAAACGTTGAGGCAGGAGAGAGAGGGATGGCATGGCCAGAGTCCAAAAAGGGTAGAGCAGAGTGTGGAAAGGGAAAAGGAAGGGGAGGCGCTGGGCTCTAGAGGGCCTGGTTAGAGGATAAGAAGTCCGGGCTTTCATCCTAAAGATAAAGGAGCGAAGTCTAGAGCATCCTAAGGCAGGACAGTAACGGGGGCGAACTCTCCTGTGATGAACCTTGCTCTGGTGGCCACATCGGGGATCACGTAGACAGGGGTCCGTTAGGAGACTAGGGAATGGAGGAGACTGTGAAGCCAGTGAGAGCTCACCAGAGCCGGAGGGGAGAGAAGTTGAAGCCCTAGTCCATTTCTTCCTCGTTCATTGTCTCCTCTTCTGTTGTGCTCCCTTTCCTTGTCTTTCCCTCCTCCTCGTTTATCCTCATCCCACTCATCTATCCATCCTTCTACCCAGTGCTTACTGCGGGCTTCCTCTGCACCAGTCACTGTTTGCAAGCTGAGGCTTCAGTAGTGAGCCAGAGACCAGAAGTGCCTTCCGTTCTAGTATATGGACTAGAAACGATTGTGGGGTGTGTTTGAGACTGATCGGCACTGTGGAGAGGAAAAGGAGCCCTGGTGGTGCAGCCAGTTAAGTGCTGAGCTGCTAACCAGCTGCTCTGTGAGCCAAAGATGAAACTATCTGCTTCATAAAGATTACAGCTTAGGAAACCCTATGGGGTCATTAGGAGTCAGACCCCACTCACCAGACTTCATTCATAGAGGAAGAGAACTCAATAGTAAGGGTCTCAGGTGGCCACCAAGGTCTCCTTGAGAAGATGGAATTTGACCTCCATAGGTCTCTCCATAGAAGAGACCAGCTGGGCTTGACTATCTTTTCAACATGGAATCCCAGCTCCGTCAGGGACCCTGGCCGGGTCCTCCCCACAGCACTGTTCATGGCTGACCTGGGAGCCTGCCCCTTAGCCCTCAAAATCAGTAGTGATGCTCAATGTGTGCCAACATGAGGTAGCCTTCAGAGGGAGCGACAGATCCAGGTCCGCCCCTCTGCCTCCCGCTGTCTGACCTGTGTTCCACATTGCAGGAGAGCCTGCGGCAATACGTGGACCGCATCTTCAACGTGATCTCCAAGTCTGGGGTCAGCTGCCCCACGGTCATGTGTGATATTTTCTTCTCCCTGAGGGAGTCGGCTGCCAAGCGCTTCCAAGGTGAGTCGCTCTTCCTCAGACAGCGCTCAGATCAGCTAAAAACTAACCACAGCCCCCCTCGCTGAGTAATTATCTTCCCACCTGCCATATGTCTGACAGCCCTGGGGCTGGCTTCAAAACAAATTAAAACCAGAAAAGAAAAAAAAAAAAAAAACGCATTTGAGAGTCTGCATAGGCAACAGTGACTAGTAGTGGCTTTGACTCGCAGCCTGCTGCACTGATAGGCCGGCGTGATTCTAGCATCAGTGGCAGATGCCCAAAAGGACAAAACCCTCGCCAGCCCGGCTGTTCCTCTGCCGTTATGTTCCTGGGAGATGCTTTGATTTTGCTGGGATTGTCTCAGCTAATGTTTCCCAGGTCCTCTTTCTGGTTTTTGTTGTTGTTCTGTGTGGGATGAGCTGTCCCAATACCAGGGCCTCCAGCCACCTTAAGAAATCTTTCTGGCAAAACCTTTGTCCTGCTGGTGGTTGTTGAGATCCCTGGGTGTTGCAAACAGTGGATGTTTTTGCCTGTTCCCTTGATCATCCGGCTGAAACACCAGCCAATGAAAACCTTTTGGACCCAGTTATATGCTCACTCACACGGGGGTCTCCGTGAGATACCGAGTCTTAGTTGTTGCTTTTTTCTGACGTGCTCCAGTTGGCGCAACTTCCTTCAACAAATTTCCCCAGCCGTTTTTTTCTTGCTTTAAGTTGGGAGACGTTTGTACTATAAGCATAAACACTTCATCAGGGGCGGTGGGGGGACCAGTAGTGGAAGTATTTGGGGAAGTGGAAAGTGAGGAATTTCCCAGGGCTCTGAGTTTACTTCTTCAGAATTCCTGATTTTTAATTGTGCTGGATTCTGCAGCGTGTTGCCGTAAGCCAGCCCACACAGAGAAGCCAAGGAAATGTGTTTGATCTAGCTGTGGGGACTGTTCATATTAACTCCAGTGACTTGGGGCATGGTATACAGTCGTAGGGACTTTGGAAAACCAGATTCTCAAAGGCCATCACTCACAGAAAGACTTAGGGAGAACAGTCTGGCACACCTGAGCCCCCTCCGTCTGCCAGGTGGATGCCATTTGTCAACTCCATTCTATCCTTCTATGAATTGACTTGAGATGACCGGCCAGTGCTGGGTGACCTGCGTGAAACTGTTGGTTACAAAATGTTCTGGAGCATTCCCTGTGAACCAGATATGTCCAGATAGACTAATGGTTGCCTAAGAAGCCCCAGGCCCCTTTGTTCACAGCTGCCTGGATATCCTAGCATGCTGTCTTCCCTCCGGTGGAGCTGTAAGTGCCTGGACTTCCACAGGCCACAGCTGTCTCTGCCTTGCTTGTTGAGAAGCAGGGGCTCCCGGCAGCATTTAGAGTTCTTGGAAAGGCAATTACCAGGTGCATCCAAGCGTGCCTTCAATCTTTTATGGAATAAGATGGTAATACATGAAATATCTTCTCACATCCCAGATGTAAGTACATCACCAAATAATGAGCAGCTCTCCCCTTTCCTGCCGTTAGGGCTGGGTGAATTGATCTAATGTCAGTTTACAGCCCAGAAACCAAACACATGCTGTGTTAGAGAGAGTGTCTTCTACCCCAAAGAAATCACATTCTTAACTAACAATCAACACGAGGGAGAGAGACTCATAGGTATTCAGTATGAAATACTCACGGAAGAGCAAAGTGCCCTCAGTTATAAAAACGTCACTGCCTGCCAGAGATGGAGGCAGAGATGATGACATGGAGAGACAGAGCAGCTGGGGACTCTAGACTCAAGGAGGGAGAGGGGCTGTGTGCTGGCAGCCAGGGGGTTGGCCTGCAGGGTGTACAGTTTGGTTGTTTGAAGGGTTATATATTCCCGAGTGCTTCGGTGTGCATCCAATAAAAAATCAAAAACAAAAACAGAGGGATTGGAAGCAAATGCTGATGAATGATGATGAATGATCATTACAACGAAATGAAATACGATAGGATGAATGTAAAGCTGATACTCTCCCATGTAAACTATTACTCAATTAGCAATAAAACCTTTAAAAAATAAGCAAAGGTCACTGCCTGGCTACCAGGGGAAGTGACTTTTCCTTCTTTCCTGGTTGTAGATGATCTGGATGTGAGGTACACTGCCGTAAGCAGCTTCATTTTCCTGAGATTCTTCGCTCCTGCCATTCTCTCCCCCAACCTTTTCCAGCTCACCCCACACCACACGGTAAGTGAGCCTTGGAGCACCGCGGGTGCTGTCAGCATCCTTGTGTATCGGCGGACAAGACCGGGCTGGCTGCCAGCTTCTCACCACGCTCACTGGCAAGTGGAAGGTGCAGGCATGTGCTGAGGGTTGCTGTACTGTAAAATGGATTATAAACACGTCACACACCTGTAACTCCCGCACTTCAGCACATCAGCTCTGGTAACTGTACATCTGGAAAGAAATTCATAGTGCTTAAAATAGATACATTTGGATAATGTGACCAAGGTTTGAACTACTGGTCATGCTTATTATCCCCTCCCTTACCCCCCCACCCCCGCCACCTAACAGAAAAGAGAAAGTACTTATCATCATGTGTGTGTGTTAATTTCAGGGGCCCTGGTGGTACAACAATGAAGCACTCCGCTGCAAACCAAAAGGTTGGCAGTTCAAATTCAACCAGTGACTTCACAGAGAAAGGTCTAGCAAGCTACGTCCGTAAAGATTGTTGTTGTTAAGTGCCGTCAGATCGGTTCTGACTCACAGTGACTCTGTATAGGGTTTCCAAGGAGCAGCTGAATCACAGACCTTGTGGTTCAAACCAAGCTTGCAGTCCAGTGCTTTATCTCACAGCGCCACCCCAGGACGCCCTGTAAAGATTACGGCTAAGTAAACCCTATGGGGAGTTCTGGTGTGGATTAATGCGCCAGTCTGCAGAGATGTTTGAACTGCGAGGTCGGTAGCACAGTGGTTACGAGTTAGGCGACTACCCTCAAGGTCAGTAGTTTAAAACGACCAGCTGTTCCGTGGGAGAAAGATGAGGCTTTCTGCTCCCGTAAAGATTTATAGCCTCAGAAACCCTGTGCAGGGTCACTGAATCAGAACCGACTCCACTTCACATAACCACCACAACAACTATGTACCAGGTACTGATCTGGGAGCTGGAGATCCAGGAATAGCCTAGAAACCCGACTTTTGTGGAGCTTGCCTTCTGTTGGGCGGTAGCACATGTAGCAAAGCAGGCAGGCTGAAAATCAGATTAGAGAGTGATGGGTCCATCCATTTCTGTTGGTGGTGGTTTTATATTAAGTCCTCCAACTCATTTAAAAGGCAAAAAGAGAAATCCACAAGCATGTTACCTGGGGGACTCAGAACAGGTGACGCGAGTAAGCCCATGGAGAAGTTCTTCTCATTGTAAGAACTTCCTTTTGCATATTGGCTGGAAAGCAACTCTGACTTCACTGTCCATAGGGGCCATGTGGACGTCTTGTTGAAGTGTAGGCTCAGAGAGTCTAGGGTGACACCTGACATTCTTCATTTCTAACACGCTTCCAGGGGAAGCCATTGACCCAGGCATGGTGCTGAGTGTTGTTGTTGTTAAGTGACGTCGGGTCGGTTCCAACTCCTAGCAACCCTATACAGAGTTTCTGAGGAGCGGCTGATGGGTTTATGCCACCAGCCCTGTAGTTGTCAGTCCGGTACTTGTTCTGTAGCAACACACCACAACTCAACTGAGTAGAAGGGTTTAAATGAAAGCCTTCCTCAGTATAGGACCAAGCTCAGCTTCTGTAGACCCTCTGTATGTTTACTCTTGTTCACTCACTGAGTGGAAGACCACAGCCCCCTGTTGCAGCTGTTTGGATTATGCTGTGCATTTTGTCAGCTGTGTAATTCTGATATAAGTCGCAATTTGTACTAAAATTGGCACAAAACTAACATTGCTCTTTTCCTGTCCCCTACAGGACCCACAGACTTCTAGAACTCTGACACTTATCTCAAAGACAATTCAAACTCTTGGCAGCTTATCCAAATCCAAATCTGTAAGTCTTATTTTTCAGTCTTTTTTTTTTACATTTTGAGAATGCTTTGATTTTTTTTAGAATCTCTTTTTAAAGTATAAATAGAATGTCATATATAAAATATATATACATCTATGTGTATATATATTATATAGGTATATATGTATATACATATATAAAATATATCAAGAACACCCAAACTTTTAGATAGAACCCATTCGGCCTAGCTTTGATGGCTTGATGATCAGAACTTGACTAGAGGAAGATAAAAATTTTAAAAAATACAAATTTTTTTGTTAAAGGAAACTAGTGTAAATTACTACAATTTAATGAACTTAACCTACACTTACTGATGTAGTAGCTCAAACTACCAACTGAGAGGGAAGGAATCTTCACATGAAGTATCTCTGTATACAGGGTTGATAGGGACTGGAAACTTAGACACTGGCTACCTAAAATGGGGGTGCTATCAAGTCACAAAGTGACTGGCTTACAAGTTTTCAAGCTTTCAGTTTCAGAGTGTGTGGAGGCAGAGATGAGGACATGGAGAGAGAGAGAGTAGTGAGGACTCTAGACCCATGGAAAGAGAAAGGCTGTGTGCTGGCAGCCAGGAGGCAGCCTTGCAAAATGTGCCCTTTGCCCGTCCTCCCCCTCCGCCCCCCCCCAAAAAAAAGACAGAGAATAGAAGCAAGTACTGTTGAGTGATGATGCATGGAGGAGATTGTAATCATTGCAATGTAATGATGAGTGTAAAACTGATGTTCTCCCATGTAAACTCTCACAATAAAAACTTAAAAAACAAGCCAAAATATAGTGCATGTGTTTATAAGGATATTTATAGGAGTAAAAACAATAATAAAATCAGCACTCGTATCCTCCCCACCTCGTCCCTCACCAACGACATACCTTAGTAAGTTGTTGTTTATTGCTATTGAATCAGTTCCAACCCATTGCGACCCTGTATAGGATTTCGGAGGAGCGGCTAATGAGTTTGAACTGCTGACTTTGTGGTTCAAACTTCTTTATAGTCGAGTGCTTATCTCATAGCACCACATCAGAACTCCACCTTAATAAACAGAACATTCCATATGTCTCTGTGTATCTCCTAATTAGTAATACTTCGTTTTTTTAGAGGAAAATTGTGATAGCTCATGACCCTTTATTTGCATCTGACTTATATCACCAGATTTGGGAGGTAGTTAACGGAATTGCTTGTCGTTTGGCCTGTGGCAGACGGCACATATTCTAAATCAGTGATGACATGCCTTCTTCCATCCAGATTTGCTGCTGACTGGGCTCCGTCCAGGTGAAGCAAACAGGGCGGAGGGCCTTGACCTTGAGCATCTGAGGCCTTCTTTGCTATAAGAAGTAGGTTTTTAGTGACTGGACAGTGACTGAAAGCCACAAATTTGAGGCCCACCTGTCTGTAATCAACAGCACACCCATTTTTTCCTACACAGATGTGGGGGATGGACCTCCCTCCCTCTGCCTCTACTCCATGTGCACATATGTTCATCTTAACCTTTTGGGTGACAGGTAGTTGCTCCCTTCCTATGCCGTTCATGTTAAATAGATTTTGCCTGTTTTAAGATGTTGGTTCCAGTGGGCGTCATGAATTTTCTAACGTAGGACCTCATCCTTCCAAGGTTTGCCCCATTTTTCCATAAAAACGTGCCTAATGACTAGAAGTTCTGAGGAAGTTTGATGCTAATTATCTTACACAAAGCAATAGTGTACTTTGGGGATGGACTCACATCTGGCTCCACCATTGACAAGGGTAAGTGTGAGCAGCAGCCGGGGAGCCATGTTGCCCTTCCAGTTCTGACCAGAAAAGGTGGTTCTTGTTGTCAAGCGCCGTCAAGTCGGTTCCAACCCATAGCGACCCTGTACAGGGTTTCCGAGGAGCAGCTGGTGAGCTTGAACCTCCAACCTTGCAGTTGAAATGTCTTTGCGGTCTGACGCATTAACCCACAGCACCACCCCAGAAAGGGTTAGATCATAAAAATCAGAAGTCCACCCCACCCAGACTTCCTTGTTTGTTTTTTGTGGTATCTCAGTTAGGGCTGTAGGCAAACCAGAATACCATCATCACAGCTAGCCAGCCCCCTCGGTGGCAAGCACTTGGTTTTCTTGGAATCAGAGGACAAGAAGAGCTTTTTTGTGGCTACCAGGTAGGCCAATTGTACCGATTGTTCTTCTCTGCCCAGCTGAACAGGCCCCTAAGGCCAGAGTCTAAGATCTGCACAAAACTCACCATTTTCATATAAAAACATAATCAGGCAGCCTAAATGTTAAAACCGTATTAAATTTGAATGCGGGGCATTTGGAGTGGATTTTTGAAAGGCCCCTTCACTGACGTACTCTGGTTTACCAGCTCATAGTGGAGCCTTCTTCTTCCGGGGCACTTTATCAGACACCCCCCCACCCCCAAAGCATCCCTTTCAAGGTCCCAGAGCAGCCCTTCACGTTATAGGTTCTGTTCACAAAGGAGGAAATGGAAGTAGGTTCCATGATCGGCGAAGTATCCAAGAGAGGATGTGGGGCCATTGTATCTGGAATTCAGGCCTTCGGAAGCCAAGTGCACCCCGTAGCAACCACCATCTATATAGCCAATTTGGCAGCTTCTTAAACTGGAAATCCAGATGTTAATGAACCAAAATGTAGAAGGGGTATGTAGTCATTATACCAAAGGACTTTTTCACAAAGAACACCTTCAAATAGTTTGCTTTAAAAAATATAGTTTAAATATAATTCATCTTATAGAAATTTTTTTTTTTTTTTTTTTTTTTTTTACGTAAGA